>NW_021822442.1:0-27197 GCF_901001165.1 Salmo trutta
AATGGTCCTAGGAGTGGTTACCTGTGATGTGTAGGTAGTACTGTAGAGGTGTTACAGTGTAATGGTCCTAGGAGTGGTTACCTGTGATGGTGTAGGTAGTAGTGTAGAGGTGTTACAGTGGAATGGTCCTAGGAGGGTTTGTGATGGTGTAGGTAGTAATGTAGAGGTGTTACAGTGAATGGTCCTAGGAGTGGTTACCTGCGATGGTGTAGGTAGTAGTGTAGAGGTGTTACAGTGTAATGGTCCTAGGAGTGGTTACCTGCGATGGTGTAGGTAGTAGTGTAGAGGTGTTACAGTGTAATGGTCCTAGGAGTGGTTACCTGCGATGGTGTAGGTAGTAGTGTAGAGGTGTTACAGTGTAATGGTCCTAGGAGTGGTTACCTGTGACGGTGTAGGTAGTAGTGTAGGGTGTTACAGTGTAATGGTCCAGGATGGTTACCTGTGATGGGTAGGTAGTAGTGTAGAGGTGTTACAGGTAATGGTCCTAGGAGTGGTACCTGTGATGGTGTAGTAGTAGTGTAGAGGTGTTACAGTGTAATGGTCCTAGGAGTGGTTACCTGTGATGGTGTAGGTAGTAGTGTAGAGGTGTTACAGGTAATGGTCCTAGGAGTGGTTACCTGTGATGGTGTAGTAGTAGTGTAGAGGTGTTACAGTGTAATGGTTAGGAGTGGTTACCTGTGATGGTGTAGGTAGTAGTGTAGAGGTGTTACAGTGTAATGGTCCTAGGAGTGGTTACCTGTGATGGTGTAGGTAGTAGTGTAGAGGTGTTACAGTGTAATGGTCCTAGGAGTGGTTACCTGTGATGGTGTATGTAGTAGTGTAGAGGTGTTACAGTGTAATGGTCCTAGGAGTGGTTACCTGTGATGGTGTAGGTAGTAGTGTAGAGGTGTTACAGTGTAATGGTCCTAGGAGTGGTTACCTGTGATGGTGTAGGTAGTAGTGTAGAGATGTTACAGTGTAATGGTCCTAGGAGTGGTTACCTGTGATGGTGTAGGTAGTAGTGTAGAGGTGTTACAGTGTAATGGTCCTAGGAGTGGTTACCTGTGATGGTGTAGGTAGTAGTGTAGAGGTGTTACAGTGTGATGGTCCTAGGAGTGGTTACCTGTGATGGTGTAGGTAGTAGTGTAGAGGTGTTACAGTGTAATGGTCCTAGGAGTGGTTACCTGTGATGGTGTAGGTAGTAGTGTAGAGATGTTACAGTGTAACGGTCCTAGGAGTGGTTACCTGTGATGGTGTAGGTAGTAGTGTAGAGATGTTACAGTGTAACGGTCTTAGGAGTGGTTACCTGTGATGGTGTAGGTAGTAGTGTAGAGGTGTTACAGTGTAACGGTCCTAGGAGTGGTTACCTGTGATGGGTGTAGGTAGTAGTGTAGAGATGTTACAGTGTAATGTTCCTGAGAGTGGTTATCTGTGATGGTGTAGGTAGTAGTGTAGAGGTGTTACAGTGTAATGGTCTTAGGAGTGGTTACCTGTGATGGTGTAGATAGTAGTGTAGAGGTGTTACAGTGTAATGGTCCTAGGAGTGGTTACCTGTGATGGTGTAGGTAGTACTGTAGAGGTGTTACAGTGTAATGGTCCTAGGAGTGGTTACCTGTGATGGTGTAGGTAGTAGTGTAGAGGTGTTACAGTGGAATGGTCCTAGGAGTGGTTACCTGTGATGGTGTAGGTAGTAATGTAGAGGTGTTACAGTGTAATGGTCCTAGGAGTGGTTACCTGCGATGGTGTAGGTAGTACTGTAGAGGTGTTACAGTGTAATGGTCCTAGGAGTGGTTACCTGCGATGGTGTAGGTAGTAGTGTAGAGGTGTTACAGTGTAATGGTCCTAGGAGTGGTTACCTGCGATGGTGTAGGTAGTAGTGTAGAGGTGTTACAGTGTAATGGTCCTAGGAGTGGTTACCTGTGACGGTGTAGGTAGTAGTGTAGAGGTGTTACAGTGTAATGGTCCTAGGAGTGGTTACCTGTGACGGTGTAGGTAGTAGTGTAGAGGTGTACAGTGTAATGGTCCTAGGGAGTGGTACCTGCGATGGTGTAGGTAGTAGTAGAGGTGTTACAGTGTGGTCCTAGGAGTGGTTACCTGCGATGGTGTAGGAGTAGAGAGAGGTGTTACAGTGTAATGGTCCTAGAGGTTACCTGCGTGTGTATTGTAGTGTAGAGGTGTTTACAGTGTAATGGTCCTAGGAGTGGTTACCTGTGACGGTGTAGGTAGTAGTGTAGAGGTGTTACAGTGTAATGGTCTAGGAGTGGTTCCTGACGGTGTAGGTAGTAGTGTAGAGGTGTTACAGTGTAATGGTCTTAGGAGTGGTTACCTGTGACTGTGTAGGTAGTAGTGTAGAGGTGTTACAGTGTATGGTCCTAGGAGTGATGTGTAGGTAGTAGTGTAGAGGTGTTACAGTGTAATGGTCCTAGGAGTGGTTACCTGTGATGTGTAGGTAGTAGTTAGAGGTGTTACAGTGTAATGGCCTAGGAGTGGTTACCTGTGATGGTGTAGGTAGTAGTGTAGAGGTGTTACAGTGTAATGGTCCTAGTAGTGGTTACCTGTGATGGTGTAGGTAGTAGTGTAGAGGTGTTACAGTGTAATGGTCCTAGGAGTGGTTACCTGTGATGGTGTAGGTAGTAGTGTAGAGGTGTTACAGTGTAATGGTCCTAGGAGTGGTTACCTGTGATGGTGTAGGTAGTAGTGTAGAGGTGTTACAGTGTAATTGTCCTAGGAGTGGTTACCTGTGATGGGGTAGATAGTAGTGTAGAGGTGTTACAGTGTAATGGTCCTAGGAGTGGTTACCTGTGATGGTGTAGGTAGTACTGTAGAGGTGTTACAGTGTAATGGTCCTAGGAGTGGTTACCTGTGATGGTGTAGGTAGTAGTGTAGAGGTGTTACAGTGTAATGGTCCTAGGAGTGGTTACCTGTGATGGTGTAGGTAGTAGTGTAGAGGTGTTACAGTGTAATGGTCCTAGGAGTGGTTACCTGTGATGGTGTAGGTAGTAGTGTAGAGGTGTTACAGTGTAATGGTCCTAGGAGTGGTTACCTGTGATGGTGTAGGTAAGTTACCGGTAATTAGAGGTGTACATTGTAAATGTCTGGGTGTTACCTGTGATGGTGCAGGTAGTAGTGTAGAGGTGTTACAGTGTAATGGTCCTAGGAGTGGTTACCTGTGATGGTGCAGGTAGTAGTGTAGAGATGTTACAGTGTAATGGTCCTAGGAGTGGTTACCTGTGATGGTGTAGGTAGTAGTGTTAGAGATGTTACAGTGTAATGGTCTTAGGAGTGGTTTACCTGTGATGGTGTAGGTAGTAGTGTAGAGGTGTAACAGTGTAATGGTCCTAGGAGTGGTTACCTGTGATGGTGTAGGTAGTAGTGTAGAGGTGTTACAGTGTAATGGTCCTAGAGTGGTTACCTGTGATGGTGTAGGTAGTAGTGTAGAGGTGTTACAGTGTAATTGTCCTAGGAGTGGTTACCTGTGATGGTGTAGATAGTAGTGTAGAGGTGTTACAGTGTAATGGTCCTAGGAGTGGTTACCTGTGATGGTGTAGGTAGTACTGTAGAGGTGTTACAGTGTAATGGTCCTAGGAGTGGTTACCTGTGATGGTGTAGGTAGTAGTGTAGAGGTGTTACAGTGTAATGGTCCTAGGAGTGGTTACCTGTGATGGTGTAGGTAGTAGTGTAGAGGTGTTACAGTGTAATGGTCCTAGGAGTGGTTACCTGTGATGGTGTAGGTAGTAGTGTAGAGGTGTTACAGTGTAATGGTCCTAGGAGTGGTTACCTGTGATGGTGTAGGTAGTAGTGTAGAGGTGTTACAGTGTAATGGTCCTTGGAGTGGTTACCTGTGATGGTGTAGGTAGTAGTGTAGAGGTGTTACAGTGTAATGGTCCTAGGAGTGGTTACCTGTGATGGTGCAGGTAGTAGTGTAGAGATGTTACAGTGTAATGGTCCTAGGAGTGGTTACCTGTGATGGTGTAGGTAGTAGTGTAGAGATGTTACAGTGTAATGGTCTTAGGAGTGGTTACCTGTGATGGTGTAGGTAGTAGTGTAGAGGTGTAACAGTGTAATGGTCCTAGGAGTGGTTACCTGTGATGGTGTAGGTAGTAGTGTAGAGGTGTTACAGTGTAATGGTCCTAGGAGTGGTTACCTGTGATGGTGTAGGTAGTAGTGTAGAGGTGTTACAGTGTAATGGTCCTAGGAGTGGTTACCTGTGATGGTGTAGGTAGTAGTGTAGAGGTGTTACAGTGTAATGGTCCTAGGAGTGGTTACCTGTGATGGTGTAGGTAGTAGTGTAGAGGTGTTACAGTGTAATGGTCCTAGGAGTGGTTACCTGTGATGGTGTAGGTAGTAGTGTAGAGGTGTTACAGTGTAATGGTCCTAGGAGTGGTTACCTGTGATGGTGTAGGTAGTAGTGTAGAGGTGTTACAGTTCTAATGGTCTTAGGAGTGGTTACCTGTGATGGTGTAGGTAGTAGTGTAGAGGTGTTACAGTGTAATGGTCCTAGGAGTGGTTACCTGTGATGGTGTAGGTAGTAGTGTAGAGGTGTTACAGTGTAATGGTCTAGAGTGGTTACCTGTGATGGTGTAGGTAGTAGTGTAGAGGTGTTACAGTGTAATGGTCCTAGTAGTGGTTACCTGTGATGGTGTAGGTAGTAGTGTAGAGGTGTTACAGTGTAATGGTCCTAGGAGTGATGGTGTAGGTAGTAGTGTAGAGGTGTTACAGTGTAATGGTCCTAGGAGTGGTTACCTGTGATGGTGTAGGTAGTAGTGTAGAGGTGTTACAGTGTAATGGTCCTAGGAGTGGTTACCTGTGATGGTGTAGGTAGTAGTGTAGAGGTGTTACAGTGTAATGGTCCTAGTAGTGGTACCTGTGATGGGGTAGGTAGTAGTGTAGATGTGTTACAGTGTAATGTCCTAGGAGTGGTTAGCCTGTGATGGGTAGGTAGTAGTGGTAGAGGTGTTACAGTGTAATGGTCCTAGGAGTGGTTACCTGTGATGGTGTAGGTAGTAGTGTAGAGGGTTACAGTGTAATTGTCCCTAGGAGTGGTTACCTGTGATGGTGTAGGTAGTAGTGTAGAGGTGTTACAGTGTAATGGTCTTAGGAGTGGTTACCTGTGATGGTGTAGGTAGTAGTGTAGAGGTGTTACATTGTAATGGTCCTAGGAGTGGTTACCTGTGATGGTGTAGGTAGTAGTGTAGAGGTGTTACAGTGTAATGGTCCTAGGAGTGGTTACCTGCGATGGTGTAGGTAGTAGTGTAGAGGTGTTACAGTGTAATGGTCCTAGGAGTGGTTACCTGCGATGGTGTAGGTAGTAGTGTAGAGGTGTTACAGTGTAATGGTCCTAGGAGTGGTTACCTGTGATGGTGTAGGTAGTAGTGTAGAGGTGTTACAGTGTAATGGTCCTAGGAGTGGTTACCTGTGACGGTGTAGGTAGTAGTGTAGAGGTGTTACAGTGTAATGGTCCTAGGAGTGGTTACCTGTGACGGTGTAGGTAGTAGTGTAGAGGTGTTACAGTGTAATGGTCTTAGGAGTGGTTACCTGTGACGGTGTAGGTAGTAGTGTAGAGGTGTTACAGTGTAATGGTCCTAGGAGTGGTTAACTGTGACGGTGTAGGTAGTAGTGTAGAGGTGTTACAGTGTAATGGTCCTAGGAGTGGTTACCTGTGATGGTGTAGGTAGTAGTGTAGAGGTGTTACAGTGTAATGGTCCTAGGAGTGATGGTGTAGGTAGTAGTGTAGAGGTGTTACAGTGTAATGGTCCTAGGAGTGGTTACCTGTGATGGTGTAGGTAGTAGTGTAGAGGTGTTACAGTGTAATGGTTCTAGTAGTGGTTACCTGTGATGGTGTAGGTAGTAGTGTAGAGGTGTTACAGTGTAATGGTCCTAGGAGTGGTTACCTGTGATGGTGTAGGTAGTAGTGTAGAGGTGTTACAGTGTAATGGTCCTAGGAGTGGTTACCTGTGATGGTGTAGGTAGTAGTGTAGAGGTGTTACAGTGTAATGGTCCTAGGAGTGGTTACCTGTGATGGTGTAGGTAGTAGTGTAGAGGTGTTACAATGTAATGGTCCTAGGAGTGGTTACCTGTGATGGTGTAGGTAGTAGTGTAGAGGTGTTACAGTGTAATGGTCCTAGGAGTGGTTACCTATGATGGTGTAGGTAGTAGTGTAGAGGTGTTACAGTGTAATGGTCCTAGTAGTGGTTACCTGTGATGGTGTAGGTAGTAGTGTAGAGGTGTTACAGTGTAATGGTCCTAGGAGTGGTTACCTGTGATGGTGTAGGTAGTAGTGTAGAGGTGTTACAGTGTAATGGTCCTAGGAGTGGTTACCTGTGATGGTGTAGGTAGTAGTGTAGAGGTGTTACAGTGTAATGGTCCTAGGAGTGGTTACCTGTGATGGTGTAGGTAGTAGTGTAGAGGTGTTACAATGTAATGGTCCTAGGAGTGGTTACCTGTGATGGTGTAGGTAGTAGTGTAGAGGTGTTACAGTGTAATGGTCCTAGGAGTGGTTACCTGTGATGGTGTAGGTAGTAGTGTAGAGGTGTTACAATGTAATGGTCCTAGGAGTGGTTACCTGTGATGGTGTAGGTAGTAGTGTAGAGGTGTTACAGTGTAATGGTCCTAGGAGTGGTTACCTGTGATGGTGTAGATAGTAGTGTAGAGGTGTTACAGTGTAATGGTCCTAGGAGTGGTTACCTGTGATGGTGTAGATAGTAGTGTAGAGGTGTTACAGTGTAATGGTCCTAGGAGTGGTTACCTGTGATGGTGTAGGTAGTAGTGTAGAGGTGTTACAGTGTAATGGTCCTAGGAGTGGTTACCTGTGATGGTGTAGGTAGTAGTGTAGAGGTGTTACAGTGTAATGGTCCTAGGAGTGGTTACCTGTGATGGTGTAGGTAGTAGTGTAGAGGTGTTACAGTGTAATGGTCTTAGGAGTGGTTACCTATGATGGTGTAGGTAGTAGTGTAGAGGTGTTACAGTGTAATGGTCCTAGGAGTGGTTACCTGTGATGGTGTAGGTAGTAGTGTAGAGGTGTTACAGTGTAATGGTCCTAGGAGTGGTTACCTGCGATGGGTGTAGGTAGTAGTGTAGAGGTGTTACAGTGTAATGGTCCTAGGAGTGGTTACCTGCGATGGTGTAGGTAGTAGTGTAGAGGTGTTACAGTGTAATGGTCCTAGGAGTGGTTACCTGTGACGGTGTAGGTAGTAGTGTAGAGGTGTTACAGTGTAATGGTACTAGGAGTGGTTACCTGTGACGGTGTAGGTAGTAGTGTAGAGGTGTTACAGTGTAATGGTCCTAGGAGTGGTTACCTGTGACGGTGTAGGTAGTAGTGTAGAGGTGTTACAGTGTAATGGTCTTAGGAGTGGTTACCTGTGACGGTGTAGGTAGTAGTGTAGAGGTGTTACAGTGTAATGGTCCTAGGAGTGGTTACCTGTGACGGTGTAGGTAGTAGTGTAGAGGTGTTACAGTATAATGGTCCTAGGAGTGGTTACCTGTGATGGTGTAGGTAGTAGTGTAGAGGTGTTACAGTGTAATGGTCCTAGGAGTGATGGTGTAGGTAGTAGTGTAGAGGTGTTACAGTGTAATGGTCCTAGGAGTGGTTACCTGTGATGGTGTAGGTAGTAGTGTAGAGGTGTTACAGTGTAATGGTTCTAGGAGTGGTTACCTGTGATGGTGTAGGTAGTAGTGTAGAGGTGTTACAGTGTAATGGTCCTAGGAGTGGTTACCTGTGATGTGTAGGTAGTAGTGTAGAGGTGTTGCAGTGTAATGGTCCTAGTAGTGGTTACCTGGATGGTGGTAGGTAGTAGTGTAGAGGTGTTACAGTGTAAGGGTCTAGGAGTGGTTACCTGTGATGGTGTAGGTAGTAGTGTAGAGGGTGTTACAGTGTAAATGGTCCTAGGAGTGGTTACCTGTGATGGTGTAGGTAGTAGTGTAGAGGTGTTACAGTGTAATGGTCCTAGGAGTGGTTACCATGTGATGGTGTAGGTAGTAGTGTAGAGGTGTTACAGTGTAATGGTCCTAGGAGTGGTTACCTGTGATGGTGTAGGTAGTAGTGTAGAGGTGTTACAGTGTAATGGTCCTAGGAGTGGTTACCTGTGATGGTGTAGGTAGTAGTGTAGAGGTGTTACAGTGTAATGGTCCTAGGAGTGGTTACCTGTGAGGGTGTAGGTAGTAGTGTAGAGGTGTTACAGTGTAATGGTCCTAGGAGTGGTTACCTGTGACTGGTGTAGGTAGTAGTGTAGAGGTGGTTACAGTGTAATGGTCCTAGGAGTGGTACCTGTGATGTGTAGGTAGTAGTGTAGAGGTGTTACAGTGGTAATGGTCCTAGGAGTGGTTACCTGGAGTGTAGGTAGTAGTGTAGAGGTGTTACAGTGTAATGGTCCTAGGAGTGGTTACCTGTGATGGTGTAGGTAGTAGTGTAGAGGTGTTACAGTGTAATGGTCTAGGAGTGGTTAACTGTGATGGTGTAGGTAGTAGTGTAGAGGTGTTACAGTGTAATGGTCCTAGGAGTGGTTACCGTGGATGGTTGTAGGTAGTAGTGTAGAGGTGTTACAGTGTAATGGTCCTAGGAGTGGTTACCTGTGATGGTGTAGGTAGTAGTGTAGAGGTGGTTACAGTGTAATGGTCCTAGTGGTTACTGTGATGGTGTAGGTAGTAGTGTAGAGGTGTTACAGTGTAATGTCCTAGGAGTGGTTACCTGTTGATGGTGTAGGTAGTAGTGTAGAGGTGTTACAGTGTAATGGTCCTAGGATTGGTTACCTGTGATGGTGTAGGTAGTAGTGTAGAGGTGTTACAGTGTAATGGTCCTAGGAGTGGTTACCTGTGATGGTGTAGGTAGTAGTGTAGAGGTGTTACAGTGTAATGGTCCTAGGAGTGGTTACCTGTGATGGTGTAGGTAGTAGTGTAGAGGGTGTACAGTGTAATGGTCCTAGGAGTGGTTACCTGTGATGGTGTAGGTAGTAGTGTAGAGGTGTTACAGTGTAATGGTCCTAGGAGTGGTTACCTGTGATGGTGTAGGTAGTAGTGTAGAGGTGTTACAGTGTAATGGTCCTAGGAGTGGTTACCTGTGATGGTGTAGGTAGTAGTGTAGAGGTGTACAGTGTAATGGTCCTAGGAGTGGTTACCTGTGATGGTGTAGGTAGTAGTGTAGAGGTGTTACAGTGTAATGGTCCTAGGAGTGGTTACCTGTGATGGTGTAGGTAGTAGTGTAGAGGTGTTACAGTGTAATGGTCCTAGGAGTGGTTACCTGTGATGGTGTAGGTAGTAGTGTAGAGGTGTTACAGTGTAATGGTCCTAGGAGTGGTTACTCTGTGATGGTGTAGGTAGTAGTGTAGAGGTGTTACAGTGTAATGGTCCTAGGAGTGGTTACCTGTGATGGTGTAGGTAGTAGTGTAGAGGTGTTACAAGTGTAATGGTCCTAGGAGTGGTTAACCTGTGATGGTGTAGGTAGTAGTGTAGAGGTGTTTACAGTGTAATGGTCCTAGGAGTGGTTACCTGTGATGGTGTAGGTAGTAGTGTAGAGGTGTTACAGTGTAATGGTCCTAGGAGTGGTTACCTGTGATGGTGTAGGTAGTAGTGTAGAGGTGTTACAGTGTAATGGTCCTAGGAGTGGTTACCTGTGATGGTGTAGGTAGTAGTGTATAGGTGTTACAGTGTAATGGTCCTAGGAGTGGTTACCTGTGATGGTGTAGGTAGTAATGTAGAGTGTTACAATGTAATGGTCCTAGGAGAGTGGTTACCTGTGATGTGTAGGTAGTAGTGTAGAGGTGGTACAGTGTAATGGTCCCTAGGAGTGGCTTACCTGTGATTGGGAGGTAGTAGTGTGAGAGGTGGTTACAGTGTAAATGGTCCTAGGAGTGGTTACCTGTGATGGTGTAGGTAGTAGTGTAGAGGTGTTCCAGTGTAATGGTCCTAGGAGTGGGTACCGGTGATGGTGTAGGTAGTAGTGTAGAAGGTGTTTACCGTGTAATGGTCCTAGGGAGTGGTAGTGGTTACCTATGATGGTGTAGAGGTAGTATTGTAGAGGTGTTACAGTGTGTAATTGTCCTAGGAGTGGTTTACCTGTGATGGTGTAGGTAGTAGTGTAGAGGTGTTACCAGGTGTAATGGTCCTTAGGCAGTGGTTACCTGTGATGGTGTAGGAGTAGTGTAGAGTTGTTACCGTGTAATGGTCCTAGGAGTGGTTACCTGTGATGGTGTAGGTAGTAGTGTAGAGGTGTTACAGTGTAATGGTCCTAGGAGTGGTTACCTGTGATGGTGTAGGTAGTAGTGTAGAGGTGTTACAGTGTAATGGTCCTAGGAGTGGTTACCTGTGATGGTGTAGGTAGTAGTGTAGAGGTGTTACAGTGTAATGGTCCTAGGAGTGGTTACCTGTGATGGTGTAGGTAGTAGTGTAGAGGTGTTACAGTGTAATGGTCTTAGGAGTGGTTACCTGTGATGGTGTAGGTAGTAGTGTAGAGGTGTTACAGTGTAATGGTCCTAGGAGTGGTTACCTGTGATGGTGTAGGTAGTAGTGTAGGTGTTACAGTGTAATGGTCCTAGGAGTGGTTACCTGTGATGGTGTAGGTAGTAGTGTAGAGGTGTTACAGTGTAATGGTCCTAGGAGTGGTTACCTGTGATGGTGTAGGTAGTAGTGTAGAGGTGTTACAGTGTAATGGTCCTAGGAGTGGTTACCTGTGATGGTGTAGGTAGTAGTGTAGAGGTGTGGTGTTACACAGTGTAATGGTCCTAGGAGTGGTTACCTGTGATGGTGTAGGGGTAGTAGTTCCAGGCCTTCTCTGTCACATAGAAGATTTTAGGGACCACCGCCCTGGCCCAGCTAGGGAGCTTACTGAAAGAGAGAAGAAGACAAGTGAGCTGAATGAAATAAGGGTGGAGTGGAGTGAAGAAAAGAGAGAAGCAAGGGAACGAGGGATGAGAAGAGACAAGAAGAGGGGAGAAGTAGAGGTAAGGTGGAGTGATAGCACAGTGAGAGAGAACAGCATCAAGCAGAAATGAGAGAAGACATGACATCTATCTGAATCATAGACCTGAACCTTTCCACCCCTTGCTACCCCTTCCTCACTGTTAGACCCTATACAGTAACTGGCGCCAGCTGTAAGGAGCCGACAATGGAGACTGCTGGGTGGCCATTGCGGCTCAAAATTCTGTAGATTATGGTGATTTTACTGGGCAACCTGCAGCAAAAAGGAGAGAACACAGCCAGGGGTTTTCTCATTCAGAACTAAAGGAACCTCTGTGACCATCATGGTCTGATGGTCTGACCTTGTAGCCAATCAGGGAGAACCCATTCAAGAATGTCCTATCAAACCCCTAACCAGAGAACCAGGGCTGGAAGGATGAGCAGCAAAGATGTCTGCTGCTGTGATGCTGAGGTGGATGTCTTTTTTTGGGCAAAGTTTGGAAAAGGAAAATGCTGAGTTAAAACTGTTTAAATATGAGGAGAGAGGAGAAGAATCCTATGAGAACAAATTAAATTGAGACTGAGATTTTGAGCCCTTGGGTGGAGGCATAAACTTTATTAGAGGCATAAAGTATATTTTATCCCAATTCCATCCGGACACTACATTTGTGTGGATGAATCGAAGCAGAAAGCCCGCAAAAGCAAACAGGTACAGCCCAAATGGCTGTGTATGAGGGATACCGACCCATAAATATTGTGGGTGTCATGGGTGGGGTAGTTTACTGCAGTCAATATCATACATTGGAGAAGTGCAGACCGCAGCACCAGGCCAGCCATTAAGTTGCAAATAGCTCTGTCAGCAGAAGGTGGGCGGCTGCCATTTTAAACAGCCAAATGCCACTGGGGGAGGATTCTCACTCAAAATGTTACATTTACTGAGTAATGTTGGAGCACAACCCTCCCTCCCTCCCTCCCTCCCTCCCTCCCTCCCTCAGCCTTGTTGATTAGATGGCTGAATCACATGAGGTTGGGGGCACCTTCATTGGGGAGGATGGGCTGGTGGAACGGTATCAAATACATAAAACACATTGTTTCCATGTGTTTGGTGCCATTCCAGGCGCTCCGTTACGGCCATTATGATGGGCCGTCCTCCCCTCAGCAGCCTCCTGTGGGCTGAATATAGTGTTCCTGTTGGTCCCAGTCCACAGATCCTCCAGTCGTTAATCTCCTGTCAGTTCCACAGAGGACTGACATGCTGTGTTCATTGTACTCTCACTGACGGACCTTTAAATAGCAAAGTATAGAGGACCACTTTTATGTCCTCACCCTCCCTTTCTGCACACACAAACTCTCACACACACGTACTTGTCTGGCTGTGGTAGCAGGTGGTCTGTGGGTGGGAAGGCAGGTACAGCTTCCCAACGTGACTGTTGAATGATCCACCACTTACACAATGCTGATCT
Source organism: Salmo trutta (assembly GCF_901001165.1). Classification (NCBI taxonomy): domain Eukaryota; kingdom Metazoa; phylum Chordata; class Actinopteri; order Salmoniformes; family Salmonidae; genus Salmo; species Salmo trutta. Next base: position 12,330 of record NW_021822442.1, read on the forward strand.
CCTCTCCCTTCAGAGCTCACACAGGCAGCTACCAGTCTTACTTCTGTCTGAAAAACCCCACTCCTCTCTGTCTTTTCCAGTTCTTTCTCTTTCTGCCTCGCCTGGCATTCTAAAATCTAAAACCTACACTCAAATCTCTACAGGGAAGTGAATGGTAACACAATGTGTGCTAAATTAGAACTAAGGTTTTGAAATTACGTTTAAAAACTTGAGTTTCAGAAGAAGTGGGCATCTGTAACTTGTGAACTGGGACCCTGTACCACCCATAGATACCATACATTACTGGTACCACCCATAGATACCATACATTACTGGTACCACCCATAGATACCATACATTACTGGTACCACCCATAGATACCATACATTACTGGTACCACCCATAGATACCATACATTACTGGTACCACCCATAGATACCATACATTACTGGTACCACCCATAGATACCATACATTACTGGTACCACCCATAGATACCATACATTACTGGTACCACCCATAGTTACCATACATTACTGGTACCACCCATAGATACCATACATTACTGGTACCACCCATAGTTACCACACATTACTGGTACCACCCAATGCTACCATACATTACTGGTACCACCCATAGATAACATACATTACTGGTACCACCCATAGTTACCATACATTACTGGTGCCACAGATATATACCATACATTACTGGTACCACCCATAGATACCATACATTACTGGTACCACCCATGTATACCATACATTACTGGTACCACCCATAGTTACCATACATTACTGGTACCACCCATAGATACCATACATTACTGCTACCACCCATAGTTACCATGCATTACTGGTACCACCCATAGATACCATACATTACTGGTACCACCCATAGATACCATACATTACTGGTACCACCCATATATACCATACATTACCGGTACCACCCATAGTTACCATACATTACTGGTACCACCCATAGATACCATACATTACTGGTACCACCCATAGATACCATACATTACGGGTACCACCCATAGATACCATACATTAATGGTGCCACCCATAGATACCATACATTACTGGTACCACCCACCCATAGATACCATACATTAATGGTACCACCCATAGATACCATACTTTACTGGTACCACCCACCCATAGATACCATACATTAATGATACCACCCATAGATACTATACATTAATGGTACCACCCATAGATACCATACATTACTGGTACCACCCACCCATAGATACCATACATTAATGATACCACCCATAGATACCATACATTAATGGTACCACCCATATATACCATACATTACTGGTACCACCCATAGATACCATACATTACTGGTACCACCCATAGTTACCATACATTACTGGTACCACCCATAGATACCATACATTACTGGTACCACCCATAGATACCATACATTACTGGTACCAACCATAGATACCATACATTACTGGTACCACCCATAGTTACCATACATTACTGGTACCACCCATAGATACCATACATTACTGGTACCACCCACAGTTACCATACATTACTGGTACCACCCATAGATACCATACATTAATGGTACCACCCATAGATACCATACATTACTGGTACCACCCATAGATACCATACATTAATGGTGCCACCCATAGACACCATACATTACTGGTACCACCCATAGATACCATACATTACGGGTACCGCCCATATATACCATACATTACTGGTACCACCCATAGATACCATACATTACTGGTACCACCCACCCATAGATACCATACATTACTGGTACCACCCACCCATAGATACCATACATTAATGATACCACCCATAGATACAATACATTAATGGTGCCACCCATAGATACCATACATTACTGGTACCACGCACCCATAGATACCATACATTAATGGTACCACCCATAGATACCATACATTAATGGTACCACCCATAGATACCATACATTAATGGTACCACCCATAGATACCATACATTACTGGTACCACCCATAGATACCATACATTACTGGTACCACCCATAGATACCATACATTACTGGTACCACCCATAGATACCATACATTACTGGTACCACCCATAGATACCATACATTAATGGTACCACCCATAGATACCATACATTAATGGTACCACCCATAGATACCATACATTACTGGTACCACCCATAGATACCATACATTACTGGTACCACCCATAGATACCATACATTACTGGTACCACCCATAGATACCATACATTAATGGTACCACCCATAGATACCATACATTAATGGTACCACCCATAGATACCATACATTACTGGTACCACCCATAGATACCATACATTACTGGTACCACCCATTACCATGACCTGCGTCCCAATGTCACTCTATTCCCTATGGTCAAAAGTAGTGGACATTTAGGGTGCCATTTAAGATGTTACCCATCGCTGACCCGGTTTGTACCTATCTGACCCCCTGGAAACCAATCAGAGTGCCTCCTCACATCCCAGACACCTAATGAAGTCAGTGAATGGGATATAGATAACGCTCCATAGGGACCAGACCCATGGAATCAACAGAGAGCAGTTCCTTCCTTCCGCCAGGCAGGCAGGTCTGCTGTGATCACAATGAAACAGTCCGGAACACAGTTAGACCTGATGGATTTCCCAGAGCAGCACACTGCAGGGCCGTGACTTTCTGTGACTGTCCGACAACGCTGTCCACTTAGTGCATGAAGAACCCCTTGGGTTGTGACGGTTGCCTGGCTGGTGGAGGATTTGGCTAAATTTGGATCTGGGAGGCTGTTTGGCTCCATTGGCGACCGCATCTTGACCATTTCCCAAACTGGAATGTACCCACTCTGCTAAACTGTGTTCCTGGTCACATCTCTGATGATGAGTCAGTGACTCAGCTGATTGACTCTGATCTGTCAGTATGAGTGAGTGAGTGAGTGAGTGAGTGAGAGAGAGAGAGAGAGAACAAAACATTTTAAAAAAAAAGAAAGAAAGAGAGGGAGGGAGAAAGAGTGAGGGAGAGACAAAGACAGAGAATGAGAGACAGAGGTATACAGTATGCATGTTTGAGTATGAAAGAGCAAGCGGGCTTGCTTGTGCATGCAGTGTGTATGTTATCATGTGTCTCTGTGTGTGAAAGTGTGTGACTGATTGGGTCAAATTCAGGGCCAACTCACAGAAAAGGCATTAGTGAAGCAGAACATGTATTTCAGACTCACCAGTGCGTTTAACAGCAAATTCAATTGTGATCTAAATCTACATAATGGAGAATCAAATATTCAATTTCACACAGTAATCATGTTCAACAGAGTGTGGAGATGGACTAACAGAGAAAATGGGATTAAAATGACACATGCAATAAAATAGAGACCTATAATGTCTTAAAATCTTTATTATGTCCTCTTATGAGGGTTTTATGGCACCTCCATGTCCATACGGCAGCCCGTACTGTGTACAGTATACCACTGACCTCAGTGCTGGTGTTCTATTCTATAATATTCTATTATATTAACTTCTGTTCTATTCCATTCTGTTTTTATTATATTATATTCCATTCCATTCTGGTCTCTTGTGGCTCAGTTGGTAGAACATGGTGCTTGCAACGGTTTGAGTCCCACAGGGGACCAGTATGAATCAAAAGTATGAAAATGTATGGATTAGAGTGTCTGCTAAATTACTATTGTTCTGTTCCATTTTTTTTCCTTCTCCATTCTATTATATTCCATTCTATTCTTATCTATTCTATACTATTCCATTCCGTTCTATTCCATGGAGGAGTATTGTCCTAAACTTTCCAGTGGCACTGACTCACCCAATGAAGACAGTGAATATGGCACTCCCCAGGGATATGTCAGATGCTCTCTGCTAGTGCCAAGAGATTAGTCCTGCTGTAGCTTACTAATGGGAATAAACTACACAACACCTTATGCTTAAATCACTTGAAAGGATCCTTCGGAGTATACAGTATGTGACTTTTGTGTTTACTGTATCTTCTGTGGGCCAGTATTCAATCTGGCAGGACCATGGCTTTGTGACGTCTGGTTTGCTTTATATGAGGAATTTGATGTATAGCATTTCATAATTTTTTTTAACTTTTACTGAAGTATGACAATTGAGTACTTTCCCCACCACTGTACACTTAAATCCAGATACTTTTAGACTTTTACTCAACTAGTATTTTACTGGGACACTTTCACTTTTACTTAAGTCGTTTTCTATTAAAGTAACATTACATATATTTTTTTGGTGTGTACTTTTTACCCCTTTTTCTCCACAATTTTGTGATATCCTATTGGTAGTTACAGTCTTGTCCCATCGCTGCAACTCCCGTACCGACTCGGAAGAGGCGAAGGTCGAGAGCCATGCGCCCTCCGAAACACGACCCTACCAAGGCGCACTGCTTCTTGACACAATGCCCGCTTAACCCGGAAGCCAGCCTCACCAATGTGTAGGAGGTACAACTGGCGACCGTGTAAATGTGCATGCGCCCAGCCCGCCACAGGAGTCGCTAGAGCGCGATGGGACAAGGATATCCCGGCAGGCCAAACCCTCCCCTAACCCGGACGATGCTGGGCTAATAGTGCACCGCCTCATGGCTCTCCCGGTCTTGGCCAGCTGTGACACAGCCCGGATCTGTAGTGGCAGCACCGCAGTGCAGTGCTTTAGACCGCTGCGCCACTCGGGAAAACAGGTAACTTTATTTTCACTCAAGTATGACAATTGAGTACTTTTTCCATCACAGTTGGTAAGTAAACACTTACTTGTTGAGGTAGACCCGTTTTTCTGTGAACTGTCCCTGTCCATGTGTGGGGTCCTCGTAGGGTTCATTCTGCACCACCTCCACTCCTTCTCCACGCTCACTCTGCTCATGGCTGTGCTTGCTGATCATATACAGCTGACCAATCCTGTACTGGAAGACAGACAGACAGACCGATAGTGAGACGGACAGACGTGGTGTCAGCTGTACTACAACATTGGACTGTTTCCAAACGTTCATTGTTTGAAGGAATACATCAAGTAAGACGACAGCTTTAGCATGAGGACATATAAAGATCATTAATAAGTTACGATTAGTTGAGTATAATTAGGAATTTTATTGAGTGAAAATCTAAGGTTGTTGAAGGATGATGGTAAAATAAAATCACTAGTAAATCTCCCATTTAATGTTAGTCATCAGAACAATAACTTCATGACCATCATTAAACATATAAGCCCAGATCAGGTGCTATCCCAAGATCATATATACCAGAGTTATAACAACCATGGCATATTCACACCTGGCAACCGTCTCCATAACAACCAAACACATGATTTAAAAGAGTCATGCACTCCATAACAACAGAAACGTTCATATTAGCCCCACCCCCGAGCTAGCTCTAAACAACAGAACAATAGCAACAGTCGCCCGCGCTAGGTGATACCATATCCCAGAGGCCTCCAGTCTAGTCAACACTCACAATCCTTCACTCATCACACACCCGCATGAACCGTGAGGGCATACGACCATGTTGCTGTGAGCGACAGGGATGGTGTCATAATGTAACAATTTCCACCTCGGGTGGAAAAAATGAGTAGGGAGAGCAGGAGGGGGGATCTCGACAGCTTTGGGAGCGTGGTTTTCCGACTGCTGGCATTTCCATTCGTAGTCCAGGAAATCAACACTGAACTGTGACTAACATATACGACCCTGGTAGTCCTCTCAGGGACACAGGGGCTCAGTAGTGCCTGCATCCCAAATCCCTACATAGTGTACTACTTTAGACCAGGACCCATAGGGCTCCGGTCAAAACTAGTGTACTATATAGGGACTAGGGTGCCATTCGGGACTCAACCAGTGGCTCATGGTGTAGCTTCCTATAGAGTTCCAGAGATATCTAGACTAATCTAGGAGCGGGAACAGAAACAGGCCATGGGGCTCTGACTTGTGGCTGACACCTCTTTTGATGATGCACCCCCATGACGTCCAAGAGTAAGGTGTGGAGGATTAGGGAAAACGAAGACCATTCTTAGAAATAGCACTATCAGCAGAACCAGTGGCAGGAAGAAACAACATGTAGGGGTGTGAGTGCAAGTTAAACTAGAAATACTTCTATTATGCCCAACTATCCAATCGTTTTGGAACTTTCAGACTGTGGTAATGGCTGTTCCACGAAAGCAAATGGGGGAATATGCTATACGTTCTGGTCACAATGATGACCTTTTCGCTGTCACACCAAATTAGGTTTCTGTCACAATGGCACCCTAATGCAATATCCCTTATTATTACAGTAGGCTTGGTGGTGCAGCTCCACCGTGGGACTCCCAATCCTGTTTATTACACTGGGACCCCTTTGACACAGCACTGCACAGGAGCGCAGTGCCATTCATCACAATGGGCTCCCTGACGCAGCTGCGCATTAGGGCGAGGTGACACTTTTAATGGAATTCTATGATCTGATATGTGATGTTTAGTGCTGCCTCTGTTTACAGGGCCTCTCGAGGAGGTGATTTATCAAACTGAAGGCTGAAGTACAGACGTTAAATTAAATGATGTTCTCTCTCTCTGCATCTATTTCTCTCTCCATCTCTCAATTAAATGAAATTCAGTAGACTTAATTGACATGGCAAGTTAAATTACTTACACTTATAACAACAATGGTGGGACCAACTGCAATAAGGTATCAATAATAATAGTAGTAGAAATGGTATTACCATTAACAGCAACAATATTAATCTCTCTCACTCTCTCACTCACTGACTCTCACGCTCTCTCTCAAAGCACAGTACCCCAGCCCGCTGAGGCTCTAACAGACTTCTATTCTGTCTTATACAAGTTTTCATATGGCTCAAAATGTACGCAAGATCTCATTCAGATGTAGGCTGCCTACACGCCAATTGCAAAGACTAGCAACCACATTGTCAACTGTTATAGTCAATGGCTTCATTCCAAATGGCACCCTATTCCCTATATAGCGCACTACTTTTGACCAGTGCCCATAGGAGAGCACTATGTAGGGAGCCATTTTGGAAGCATCTTCATATAATGTTTACATATCTTACATTACTCATCTCATATGTATATACTGTACTCTATACCATCTACTGCATCTTGTCTATGCTGTTTGGCCATCACTCATTTATATATTCTAATTCATTCCTTTACACTTGTGTGTATAAGGTAGTTGTTGTAAAATTGTTAGGTTAGATTACATGTTAGATATTATTCCATGATCGGAACTAGAAGCACAAGCATTTCGCTACACTCACATTAACATCTGCTAACCATGTGTATGTGTCAAATAAAATGTAATTTAATTTTATCAAATCACTGTTGTTTGGCATAGCTGGTGTTACATAGAGACAGTCTGCTGCATCCATCCTCCCAGAGAGGAAACACATAGATAAGACACTGTGTTTACAATAATAATGACCTCCTTCAGTCCTCCTGGTATGGTTGAGATGTTTTAACCTCAACTGTCTCTCCTCACACAGAAGCCCAGTCATTTAGCCTGTAACTAAGATACATGGAGAGCTATATTAGCTGTAATCAGTCTGTCTATGTTAGCATTTGAATTACATCGTTGTGCTGAGCAGACCATTGTCTGTTAGCTAGCGCTGGGTTGCCGTGTGCCGGTTTCTAGCCCCCAAAATATACAAAAAACATTCCCTGGCTGTAAACACAAGCTTCTCACCTCCACCTCCACGCGAAACAGATTTAACTTCTTTAGGAAAACAGCCCTGATGTTGGAAACAAACATCCTTGTTGTCATCCAAAGTGACAGGTATTTATTTTCCAGGCTATAGCACACAATGTTACATCCAGCAGGTTCTTACAGGACCAAAGAGTTACATCTGCTTCCTGTTTTCATTTATGCCATGGGAAAAATATCGCAGTACTGGTATCATCACAACCCTAGTATCAATAGTAAGAGCAGTAGCTGTGAACTATTAGCATGGAGCAGGCCTGTGGTTATCTACTGAACCTGTGTAGTATCTCTATCAATCCTCCCTCCCTGCTTTACAGAGAAACCACAGATGAAGACGGAAAGAGAATGTTTTACAGAGAAACCACAGATGAAGACGGAAAGAGAATGTTTTACAGAGAAACCACAGATGAAGGAGAGAAAGAGAATTTTTACAGAGAAACCACAGATGAAGAGGGAAAGAGAATGTTTTACAGAGAAACCACAGATGAAGAGGGAAAGAGAATGTTTTACAGAGAAACCACAGATGAAGAGGGAAAGAGAATGTTTTACAGAGAAACCACAGATGAAGAGGGAAAGAGAATGTTTTACAGAGAAACCACAGATGAAGGAGGGAAAGAGAATGTTTTACAGAGAAACCACAGATGAAGAGGGAAAGAGAATGTTTTACAGAGAAACCACAGATGAAGAGGGAAAGAGAATGTTTTACAGAGAAACCACAGATGAAGAGGGAAAGAGAATGTTTTACAGAGACACCACAGATGAAGAGGGAAAGAGAATGTTTTACAGAGAAACCACAGATGAAGAGGGAAAGAGAATGTTTTACAGAGAAACCACAGATGAAGAGGGAAAGAGAATGTTTTACAGAGAAACCACAGATGAAGAGGGAAAGAGAATGTTTTACAGAGAAACCACAGATGAAGAGGGAAAGAGAATGTTTTACAGAGAAACCACAGATGAAGAGGGAAAGAGAATGTTTTACAGAGAAACCACAGATGAAGAGGGAAAGAGAATGTTTTACAGAGAAACCACAGATGAAGGAGAGAAAGATAATTTTTACAGAGAAACCACAGATGAAGAGGGAAAGAGAATGTTTTACAGAGAAACCACAGATGAAGAGGGAAAGAGAATGTTTTACAGAGAAACCACAGATGAAGGAGGGAAAGAGAATGTTTTACAGAGAAACCACAGATGAAGAGGGAAAGAGAATGTTTTACAGAGAAACCACAGATGAAGAGGGAAAGAGAATGTTTTACAGAGAAACCACAGATGAAGAGGGAAAGAGAATGTTTTACAGAGACACCACAGATGAAGAGGGAAAGAGAATGTTTTACAGAGAAACCACAGATGAAGAGGGAAAGAGAATGTTTTACAGAGAAACCACAGATGAAAACGGAAAGAGAATGTTTTACAGAGAAACCACAGATGAAGAGGGAAAGAGAATGTTTTACAGAGAAACCACAGATGAAGACGGAAAGAGAATGTTTTACAGAGAAACCACAGATGAAGACAGTAAGAGAATGTTTTACAGAGAAACCACAGATGAAGAGGGAAAGAGAATGTTTTACAGAGAAACCACAGATGAAGAGGGAAAGAGAATGTTTTACAGAGAAACCACAGATGAAGACGGAAAGAGAATGTTTTACAGAGAAACCACAGATGAAGAGGGAAAGAGAATGTTTTACAGAGAAACCACAGATGAAGAGGGAAAGAGAATGTTTTACAGAGAAACCACAGATGAAGGAGGGAAAGAGAATGTTTTACAGAGAAACCACAGATGAAGAGGGAAAGAGAATGTTTTACAGAGAAACGACAGATGAAGGAGGGAAAGAGAATGTTTTACAGAGAAACCACAGATGAAGGAGAGAAAGAGAATGTTTTACTGAGAAACCACAGATGAAGAGGGAAAGAGAATGTTTTACAGAGAAACCACAGATGAAGACGGAAAGAGAATGTTTTACAGAGAAACCACAGATGAAGAGGGAAAGAGAATGTTTTACAGAGAAACCACAGATGAAGGAGAGAAAGAGAATGTTTTACAGAGAAACCACAGATGAAGAGGGAAAGAGAATGTTTTACAGAGAAACCACAGATGAAGAGGGAAAGAGAATGTTTTACAGAGAAACCACAGATGAAGACGGAAAGAGAATGTTTTACAGAGAAACCACAGATGAAGACGGAAAGAGAATGTTTTACAGAGAAACCACAGATGAAGAGGGAAAGAGAATGTTTTACAGAGAAACCACAGATGAAGAGGGAAAGAGAATGTTTTACAGAGAAACCACAGATGAAGAGGGAAAGAGAATGTTTACAGAGAAACCACAGATGAAGAGGGAAAGAGAATGTTTTACAGAGAAACCACAGATGAAGAGGGAAAGAGAATGTTTTACAGAGAAACCACAGATGAAGACGGAAAGAGAATGTTTTACAGAGAAACCACAGATGAAGAGGGAAAGAGAATATTTTACAGAGAAACCACAGATGAAGACGGAAAGAGAATGTTTTACAGAGAAACGACAGATGAAGGAGGGAAATAATAGACAGAAAGCATTTTTCTGCAGGAGTGCAGCCATTGTGTGCGGAAACACATTTCAAGCATATTTCAAAGTAAACAATAAATAATCATTACATTGTTGTACTCCAAGTCTCAAATGCAAATGGCACCCGATTCCAATATATAATGTGCTATATTTGTCCAGAGTCATATGGGCCCTGGACAAAAGTAATGCACTATAAAGGGAATAGGGTGCCATTTGAGAAGCAACCGCTGCCTAGGGTTGCAAAGTTACTGGTCATTTACCAAAGTTACTGGAGTCTTCAGTAATTTTGGTAATTAACAGAAAATCTATGGCAATCTATGGTAACTTTGGGGATTTATACTTGAATAAATAAAAAATAAAATATTCATATACATTTTTTAGACCCGTATCCATATTGTCCATGAGTGTCTAGTAGATACACCATATGGTTCAAAAGAAAATAGCCAAATTGATGAAAAAAAGCATTTAATTAACAATGACATTATTTTCAATTCACTACAGAATTTTCTTCAAAACTGCTACCAGTTTGACACCAAAACATTGACAACAAATACATATTGACATAGTACAATTAAGTGTGAAAAAGGATATTTCCTGCCAGTAATACACCCTTCCTTTGCAACCCTAGCCCTGCCTCAGAAATAAAAAGCTTTCCCTCTCCTTCCACCACCCCAGTATAAAAGCTTAGACTCTAGAGAATAAACAGAGCCATACCATACTGGGTCTAGTACACTGTGAGCTCCACATGATGTGAACAAGTGGATTCAGCCCCAGTTAGCTAACATGCTAGTATATTCTGCATAGGGACTATGATAGAGTGGATTCAGCCCCAGTTAGCTAACATGCTAGTATATTCTGCATAGGGACTATGATAGGGACAGAGTAAAACTTTAGCAAGTGTCACGCCCTGACCAGTAAAAGTGGTTATTTGTCATTATAGTTGGTCAGGGCGTGTCAGGGGGGTGTTTGTTTTGTGTGTTTGGGTATTTTGGGTTTAGGTTCTAGTTTTCCTATTTCTATGTTTAAATCTAGCTTTTCTATTTCTATGTGAGTTTTGGCAATGACCTCCAATTAGAGGCAGCTGGTTGTTGTTGTCTCTAATTGGAGGCCATATTTAGTTGTGTTTGTTTTCACTTGTGTTTGTGGGTGGTTGTTTCTAGTATAGTCTGTGCACCTTACTGGACTGTTTTTGTCATTTGTTTATTTTGATTAAGTGTTTTCTTTAATAAAATTAAGAAGATGAGCACTTTACCCGCTGCGTTTTGGTCCACTCAATACGACCCTTGTGACAGCAAGTCTGTTTTTTAGATTTAGTCACATTAGTGTCGGTCTAAGGAGCCAGAGAACACTGCAGCCCACTGTAATCTCTGAAATAGCAGACCTTTAAACTCAGAGCAGAAAGAGCTCTATGGTCGTGTCCCAAATGACACCCTATTCCCTATATAGTATACAAAAGTAGAGCAATAATAGGGTGTCATTTGTGTCACGGCCCTGTGAAAACAGGTCCTCTGTAGCTGTAGCTCTGACAGATGTCCTCTGACTCTGTAATAATGGTGTCTGAGTTTTGGCCATTAACCGGTGTAGTAACACCCACAGACAACCAAGGACACATCTGGGGCACAGAGAAAGGGTGGTGATACGTAGGGTGAAGAGAGGGAAGAGGAGGGAGGTAGCGTATAAAGAGAAAGAGAGAGATGATGAAGAGGAAAAGGAGGTTGGTAGATGAGAAAGAGAAAGGTGAAAGAAGGGAAGAGGAGGTCAGTAGAGGAGAAAGGTGAAAGAGGGGAAGAGGAGGTCGGTAGAGGTGAAAGAGGGGAAGAGGAGGTCGGTAGAGGAGAAAGGTGAAAGAGGGGAAGAGGAGGTCGGTAGAGGTGAAAGAGGGGAAGAGGAGGTCGGTAGAGGAGAAAGGTGAAAGAGGGGAAGAGGAGGTCGGTAGAGGAGAAAGGTGAAAGAGGAGGTCGGTAGAGGAGAAAGGTGAAAGAGGGGAAGAGGAGGTCGGTAGAGGAGAAAGGTAAAAGAGGGAAAGAGGAGGTCGGTAGAGGAGAAAGGTGAAAGAGGGGAAGAGAAGGTTGGTAGAGGAGAAAGGTGAAAGAGGGGAAGAGGAGAAAGGTAGAGGAGAAAGGTGAAAGATTGGAAGAGTAGGTCGGTAGAGAAGAAAGGTGAAAGGTGAAAGAGGGGAAGAGGAAGCTGATAGAGGAGAATGAGGGGAAGAGGAGGTTGGTAGAGGAGAAAGGTGAAAGAGGAGAAGAGGAGGTCGGTAGAGGAGAAAGGTGAAAGAGGGAAAGAGGAGGTCGGTAGAGGAGAAAGGTGAAAGAGTGGAAGAGGAGGTCGGTAGAGGAGAAAGGTGAAAGAGGGGGTTGGTAGAGGAGAAAGGTGAAAGAGGGGAAGAGGAGGTTGTAGAGGAGAAAGGTGAAAGAGTGGAAGAGGAGGTCGGTAGAGGAGAAAGGTGAAAGAGGGGAAGAGGAGGTTGGTAGAGGAGAAAGGTGAAAGAGGGAAAGAGGAGGTCGGTAGAGGAGAAAGGTGAAAGAGGGGAAGAGGAGGTCGGTAGAGGAGAAAGGTGAAAGAGGGGAAGAGGAGGTCGGTAGAGGAGAAAGGTGAAAGAGGGGAAGAGGAGGTTGGTAGAGGAGAAAGGTGAAAGAGGGAAAGAGGAGGTCGGTAGAGGAGAAAGGTGAAAGAGGGGAAGAGGAGGTCGGTAGAGGAGAAAGGTGAAAGAGGGGAAGAGGAGGTTGTAGAGGAGAAAGGTGAAAGAGGGAAAGAGGAGGTCGGTAGAGGAGAAAGGTGAAAGAGGAGAAGAGGAGGTTGGTAGAGGAGAAAGGTGAAAGAGGGAAAGAGGAAGTCGGTAGAGGAGAAAGGTGAAAGAGGGGAAGAGGAGAAAGGTGAAAGAGGGGAAGAGGAGGTTGGTAGAGGAGAAAGGTGAAAGGTGAAAGAGGGGAAGAGGAGGTCGGTAGAGGAGAAAGGTGAAAGAGGGGAAGAGGAGGTCGGTAGAGGAGAAAGGTGAAAGAGGGGAAGAGGAGGTGGTAGAGGAGAAAGGTGAAAGAGGGGAAGAGGAGGTTGGTAGAGGAGAAAGGTGAAAGAGGGGAAGAGGAGGTTGGTAGAGGAGAAAGGTGAAAGAGGGGAAGAGGAGGTTGGTAGAGGAGAAAGGTGAAAGAGGGGAAGAGGAGGTTGGTAGAGGAGAAAGGTGAAAGAGGGGAAGAGGAGGTTGGTAGAGGGGAAAGAGGAAAGAGGGGAAGAGGAGGTTGGTAGAGGAGAAAGGTGAAAGAGGGGAAGAGGAGGTTGGTAGAGGAGAAAGGTGAAAGAGGGAAAGAGGAGGTCGGTAGAGGAGAAAGGTGAAAGAGGGGAAGAGGAGGTTGGTAGAGGAGAAAGGTGAAAGAGGGGAAGAGGAGGTTGGTAGAGGAGAAAGGTGAAAGAGGGGAAGAGGAGGTTGGTAGAGGAGAAAGGTGAAAGAGGGGAAGAGGAGGTTGGTAGAGGAGAAAGGTGAAAGAGGGAAAGAGGAGGTCGGTAGAGGAGAAAGGTGAAAGAGGGGAAGAGGAGGTTGGTAGAGGAGAAAGGTGAAAGAGGGGAAGAGGAGGTTGGTAGAGGAGAAAGGTGAAAGAGGGGGCTTGGGATGGTGAGTGATTCAATGTTGTCCCTTTTTCTGGTATCATTCATCCCCATGTTAATTGCCTCTTAGCCATTCCACCATCCCTCCATCCCTCCATCCCTCCATCTCTCCATCCCTCCATCCCTGTGGCTCCCGCTCCACTTATCTCTATGCACATCTGTCCAGCATCCGAAGAGAAAAGGCGAGGGAGCAAGAAGAAAGGAGGGAGAAAATAATGAATGATTTACAGGCACTTTAACCAAAGAGGCCTTTCTAACCAGCTACCTGTATTCAGCTGTATGAGTTGCCTTTCTAAAGAGAACAATGAAACACACATCTCATTAATCAAACAGCTCTCTGGGTAACGGCCAAAATGGCACCCTATTGCCTACAATGAACACTACCAGAAATAGTGCACAATAGGGAATAGCCCTATTCCCTATATCCTGCAATACAAAAAGAAGTGCACAATATTCCCTACATCATGCACTACGAAAAGTAGTGCACGACATAGGGAATAGGGAGCGATTTGGGACAAAAACCTTATGAAAAGCAGGCTTCTGTCTCATCACAAAGGTAGATGGGGTGTATAGCTCGAGGCTAATGCATATATACAATGGAACTTACACTGAATACAAGGTAAAGAGGATTGTTTTTGCTTGTTTGTTTACCCGTGTGTGTGTGTGTGTGTGTGTCATTCACCTAGCACTATATCCTATACTGTCATTATATATTTCTCACTTTCTAGCAATTCTTATCTAATCTCCCTCCTTTCCTTCTCTCTCTTGCCCCTCTCTCTTTCTCTCTCTATCCCCTCGTTCTCCCTTCCTCCTTTTCTCTTAATCTCATTCCCGCTTTCTCCCTCTCTGTCGACCCTCTCCAGCTCCTTTTCTCATCTATCTATTTTCTCTCTTCTATCCATTAGTTTGATCAATGACAGTTGGATATTAAACTGCATGAATCTGCACACACACACACACACACACACACACACACACACCACACACACACACACACACACACACACACACACACACACACACACACACACACCACACACAC
>NW_021822443.1:0-10000 GCF_901001165.1 Salmo trutta
AGACTTTCCCACAGTTGCAACCTAAGGGCCTGTGCCTTCATCTGCTGCTGGATAAGTGGCATCTCTTCAGTAATCTCCCTAACATTCCTCTTGACTGTGGCTAGACTGACTGCGTTGACGGCAGTGGTACCTAGGGCAAATAGTGACCCTACGGCTGCCCCTATCGATAGTAGCGCCCCGACGAATCGTTTTTCTCGCCTGGGCTCAGCTAGTTCTGACTGGGTTACTGTGAACTTTTGGAGTTGGGCCAACATATGGGCAGTGTCTAGCTGGGCGTGCTTAATTGCCTGGCTGGTCCAGTCAGCCCCGGCCCAACTCAAATGCGCCGCAGGTGGAATGTTTTGGCGGTACACATTCTCTGCATCTAGGCGGACATATACCCTCTGCGTGTGTACTCTGCAGTTAGTTATGAGGAGTCCTGGATCGTCGCGGAGAACGATTCCCGTAGGGGGTCCGTTCGTGATTACGTCTGCTGGGTTGGTTTTGACCAGGGCGCAGAGTGTCAGGATCATCCAAAGGAACTCCATCCTACAGAAACGCATAATCAGAGATTGTTGGATTATTTCAGTTATTTGTATTCGTAAACAAAAATTGTTTTGACAACTATTTTTCTGTTTTTCTTATTTCTAATCAGTACAGCGCAGGACGATATCACTAGTGACAACAGATGTATATCTGGTAGCTGGGAAGAGAATAAAAGATATTAGGTGCAACGTACTGGTCTCCTGGAAGGGATCAGCTGAGGGTACTTAAGAATTTTCTTAGTACCTCTGGTTTTTTTGCTAGGGTTTTTATCTATTCGGTGCTGGCTAGCACCCCTTCTATTCCCATGGGGGGAGTGTACAACTTGATTTGGTTCCGGTGGACCCACTTTAATGTGGCGGTTTGTCGACCTTTGCTGATTTTGATCTGGTAAGCTACAGGTGATAGCTTCACCACAATCTCGTGTGGCCCCGTCCAGTGGGGCAGGAACTTTGTTGCGACGCCCGCGGGTTTGGTGTATATGTAGTACCACACCTTATCTCCGACCTCGAACATCTGGTGTGAGGCTTTTTTGTCGTAATAGGTCTTGTCACCTTCTGCACTTCTTTCCAATTGTCCTTGAGCGTACGCAAAGGTAGTCTGGAGATGGTTCCGCAAGTCGGTCACGTATTGGTGAGCCGTGTAGGCGGTGGCTGCGGCGACATCTCCCGGTTGGTACAGGAGATGCAGTGGAAGGGTCATTTGCCGGCCCGTCATCATCTCAAAGGGTGTCATTCCCGTAGACCTGTTGCGTGTGGCTCTGATTGCCATCAGTACCAATGGGAGTTTGAGGTCCCAATCTTTGTGGTTGGCTGCCACATATTTCCTCAAGATTCTGACAATTGATTGGTTGCTCCTTTCTACCCCCCCCGAGCTCCTAGGGTGGTACGCGATGTGGAGTTTAGCTTTGACTCCCAGGAGCTTCCACAGTTCGGTCATTACAGCTGCCGAAAAGTGGGTTCCTCTGTCGCTGTCCACGGTTTCTCCTGGCAGGCCGAAACGACTGAAAACGTGGTTTAGCAAAAGAACGGCAGTGGTTTCCGCTGTGTCATTGGTCGCCGGCAGGCACTCCACCCACTTTGTGAATGCGCAAGTCACTGTGAGGAGGTACTTGTTGCCTCTGGCAGACCTGGCAACTGGGCCGACCCAGTCGATCTGGATCGAGCTCCAGGGGTAAGACACACCCTTGCGTTGCAGGGGTGCTCTGTGAAGTGGCTTGGTGGGTTGAAACTGGCAGCAAACTAGACACCCCCTCACGTATCGTGCCACGTCTTGTTCCATGTGAGGCCAGTGGGCCACCTGTCGCAATGTTTCACATGTAGCCTTGACCCCCCTATGGCCTCCACATGGCTCGTCGTGGGCATGAGCTATCATTATCCCCCTCTGTGTTTTAGGAACCACCCACCTTCGAGCGGTGTCGGTTTCTGAAACATACACCAATAGGTCATCTACAAGTGTGAGGTGCTGTTTAGTTGCGTACAGCGAACGCAAGTCGTGTGAACCTGCCAAAGCCAGTTCGGACACTGGGTGGTTGACAGGATCCGACAGGAATGCCATCAAAGTGGCGAGGGACTCATCTTGGTGTTGCATTGCTACCAGGTCGCCATTCATGAATGAATGCGTTAGCAACACATTATGTTTGTGCGACGACGTTTTCCGTGGTGCTACATGGCTACGCGTTACCGCAGACACCATAGCTTCCTCAGTGGGTTTTTCGTCTCGAGCAGCAAACACCCAAGGGGTGCCGTGAATTGCACCAGATTTCGCCATGCTGTCAGCATGGTCGTTGCCAAGTTTGTCACGACCAGGTGATTTGGAGTGTCCCTTGACTTTCTTCCAATACACCTGTATGTCGTGTTTGGTGATGAGATCATCACAAGCTAGAATGAGCTCTTTGTTTTTCACCTCTTTACCACTTGAAGTAGTCATGTGCTTTTGTTTCCAAAATGGCAAGTGGCATAAGAAGTTGAGTCTCGCGTAGTTTGAGTCGGTGCAGATCGCCAGTTCTGCCAATTCGTGTTTCACCGCTGTTTGCAGGGTGATCAGCACGCCAGCCACTTCTGCAAACTGGCTGGTCTTGTTGCCAAGCTGAAATTGAAGTGGTTTGCACGGAATGTCGTTGTGCCATACCAATCCCACCCCAGCTTGCAAGTGGTCTAGATGGCGGTAAGAACAGCCATCTACAAATGCCATCGGCATGTCGAGACACACGTTCTCTTCGAAATAGTGATGGTTCGAAGGCAATGGCGGAGCGATGTCGCGCGGGGGTGGTCCAGAGTCGGTTTCATCGTCACTACAGTGTTGACACACCGCCAAAGCACTGCCCAAAGGCAGGTTCTTTGCTTTTGCGTAGTTGATTACTACATCATGGCTCTGCAGCGTCATGAGCCAAGCCGCTATCCTGCTGTTGTGTACAGCACCCTCACGGATTCGTTGGCTTTTCAGAAAAGTCACAGGCTGGTGACATGTTTCTATGATCACCTTTTGTCCGCCGACATAACTGGTGAAGTGTTTGATCGCCCAGACTGTCGACAGCAGCGCTTTTTCGCAGTCTGAGTATTTGTGTTCGGCGGGGTTGAGTGTTTTGCTCGCGTAAGCAACCACACGTTTGTCTTGGTCGTATTTTTGGTACAACCCAGCGCTAAGGCAGTGCTCTGAGAAACCGACTTCCAAAAAGAATGTCTTGTCTTTGTTGGGGTATACCAGGCAGGGTGCCTCGCAAAGCATGTTTTTCAAGGAAGCCACCGCTTCGTTGTGAGTGACATCCCAAACGAATGGGGTGTCTTTCTGAAGAAGGTGAGTCAACGGTTTTGACAAGTCGGCGTAGTTTTCGATGAATTGACGGGAGTAATTACATACTCCCAAGAAGCTGCGCACCTCGTGAAGGTTTGTAGGTGTTTTGATGTTGCGGACTGCTTGGATTCGGTTAGACTGTGGCAGGATGCCCTCGGCACCCACCAGAAGCCCAACGTAGTTTACCTTGGTCCTGCACCATTGTCCTTTCATGATGGCCAACTTAGCCCCTGCAGTCCCGAGTTGGGTGAGAACGTGGTCCATTTCATTGAGGTGATGTGACCAAGTCTCACTTCTCATGAGAACGTCGTCCACGTAAATTATCGTCCCCCTAGAGGCTGCGTCTGGCATCGCCTTGTGCAGGAAGATGTTGAACTCTGAGGGGGAGTTCGCATACCCGAATGGGCAACGATTGAACGTGAAGAGCTTGTTCGAGAAAGAGAAAGCCAACTTGTGTTGGTCACGCGGGTCGACTGTCATGGTCCAGAAACCATTTGCCACGTCGACGGTGGAGAAGTACTTGGCGTTTGCCACCTTTGGCAACTCTTGGTCGAGCTGTGTCATTGGCCAACGAGACAACGGAACCAGTTTGTTGAGTTGTCTATAGTCAATGGTAAGACGCCATTTACCCGTTGGTTTCAGAACGGGCCACACGGGAGCGCTGTACGTACTGTTACATTCCCTGATTATCCGTTTAGCTAATAAGGAATCGATAATCTCTTGTACTGCTGCGTATGCTGCGAGCGGGATTTTGTATTGTCTAACGAACGTAGGAGTTGCTCCGGGTGGCGTAGGAATACGCACCACATGGATACCCGTAACCCCGCAATCCAGCGAGTCTGTCGACCAGATCTCACTGTGTTTGTTAAACAATTCTCTCAACTGATGGCGTTCAGTGTCATTGACAAGTGCATCAGCCTCCGACAGTAGTTGTATTACCTGTGCATGGAAACCAGGATATGGTTCGGCGACATTGTACAGGTCTTCATCGGGTGGTGACGGCATGTCACCTTTGGAAGAGTCATCGGTTGTTTCCTCACAAGAGTGTACTTCGCATGCAGGAGGAGACGCAATATCATCCTCCGTGACGATGGAGTATATTAACTGGTTGCTGTCAGGATCGACATCCAGCCGGAATGCCGATGTGACGTCCAGTGGCAATACGGGAGTTAGTGCTATTGCTTTTGACTGACAAGTAAACAGCGTACCTCCCTCGCCATCTAGGTCTAGGGAGGACGGAAGAGGCCCAATCACAGGAACAACTAGTTCAAAATCATGGAAGGCGTAATCGATCAATGTTCCTAGCTGAGTGTGCCGAGGAATGGAAATATCCGCTTGAGTCAGATTTTGTACCAGGAGGTAAGTGGATCTAGCGGTTAGTTCCAACAGTGGGTTACCATTGATAGTTAGCCCCAAGTCGAATAGTTTTGGAGAGGGTTGGAAGAACGCAGTGGTGCCTTCCATCCGGTATCCGGGCGCCAGGTTCAGTCTTACAGAAACCTCTGTGGTTCTTGCCGGTATCAACATGGCGGACTCAGTTATCGTCTTGCAAGCTTCAGGAATAGTCTGCCCGGAAGCCATTCGCACCGGGTCGAAAGACAAGGCATGTTGGTTTGGCTGCGCCAAAGACCAAAGAACTTGGTGTATGGTATCAAGTTTAACACCCAACCTTACCAAAATGTCCGCTCCCACATAGACTGTATGTGGGAGGTCCGCGACAACCAGTAGGTAGTGTGATAATTCCTTGGTTACAATGCGGATCGATAGCGCACACACCCCTATTGCGGTGAGTGTTGTCTGGGGAGTCGTTCCCAGTGGAAATCTAAACGTTTTCGGCACAAGGGGATGGCAGTTAGCCGTTTTCGAAATTTCGTTGAACATTTCCAAACTGATTGCGGATTTTTCTGACCAGGAGGCCAGCCTGGTATCCTCAGCCCTAGTGCCGTTTAGGCACACGCCCCCTATCAGAGGAGGGCGGTAAGTGTCGGCTGGTGAATCACCCAAGCCGCACAAGAAAACCACATGTTCGGTTAAGTTCCGAGTCGAACTCACATTGTCCTTTGCCACAAATGGCGGACTCATGGCCAAGTTCACAGGGTTTGCGTCAGATGCTGACGTCGGACCCTCGTCGTTGCACAATGTAAGGCAGGTAGCCTTGGAAGAATGCGGCGAAGTCAACGGAGTAGGTATTTGTGACCAGATTTGATTGGTTTTCCAATCCATTAGTGGTACCAAACGGTCAATTAAATCACTCCCAATCAGCATTCGTTCGATTTCGATGCTAGTCACATACACGGGGTGTATCAGTGACACGCTTTCGAAGTTGAGTTTAAGTAGGAGACGTTTGGTTAGGGGCGAGGTAGCTTAAGTGAAACCTCGAAGATTCGTATCGCAATGTTCCGTTTTCAACCAACGTTTTGTTGGGTCCACTGCCCTTTTTAGTTCATCCAGCAAGGTTTCGGATATGAGGGAAATTGTTGAACCCGAATCTATCAGAGCGTGACAGGTCACACAGTCCTCCAGGACTGTTCTAAGGTATGGCCTGTTCGAGTTGGTTTTTCTCGTCATATCCCCAACAAAATGGAGTGGGTTGGGAGAACGGAGCGGTTTGTAATCTGCGTCGATTTCCAAGACAGATAAGTTACCTACGTGACCCAGTGGGTCCTCTATCGGAATGGTAGAGGAATCATCTGTTACAAAGCTGCTTATCTCGTGCATCTCCACCTCCGTGTCCAAGTCTGTAGACAAAACCTGCGGGCTTGTGTCTAGAACGGGCGGTACCTGGACAGGGGTTCGAGTGGGGGCGGGGGTAATGGAAATGTTTGCGTCCTCTTGAATTGCATGAATTTCGGGGGACTCGGTTTCCAACGATTTTACGCCTAGTCATGAGGATTTATCCTTGTCCTCTTTCTCAAATTTCTTACGATGCAGTACATCTTTTATCAGAGCTTCTATATCATTTCGGTTAGCGTTTAAATCATTGTTGAACACTTTGTTGCCCTTGTTACGCTTATTACCCTTGTGTCCTGACCCTTTGTGAGAGTTAGGCGGAGGGGCATGTCGGCTAGGTTGATCTCTACGGGACCTGTTAGATTGGGGACGTTCATCGTAGCTATTGTTACGGCGGTGGTTGTCGGGGTGGTGGTTACTTGGTAGCCACCCCCTTTGATCGTCCTCTTTTACAGCATATGTCCCTGATGCAGCCCCTTCTAATTCGAGTGATGGTTCCCGCCTAAGCTCGAAAGTCGAGGTGTCCGGGCTCTTAGCCCGGCTGGCTTTTGATGCTTCAAAAGCGGTGCTTGCCAGTTCTCGTAGCGTCGAGATTGGCAACCCGACGTGGGCAGTAGGGCCCAAGTAGTTAATGAAGTTGGGAGACATGTTTGACAGAAAAAGTTGTTTGAACGGCAATAGGTCTTCCATTCCTGTTTCAGTGAGCATGCCAAAGTAAGCTGAACGAAGCCGGTGATAGTAGGCTTGTGGGTGTTCATTTCGAGCTTGTCTGATATTGTTAGCCAACGAACTATCGTGTTTGCGAGTCGCAGAACCACTGAATTCTATTTTCAAAACCGTGGCAAGTTTAGCATAGTCTTTTTGCACGTGTTGCTCTTGTAGACGGATGAACCTTGTCACGTGTCTGTTGGACGTTCGCTTCAAAAGATAGAGCCTGTCTGCATTCGTAGCGTTTGGGTAGCCATCCAAGGCGTCCTCTATGTCTGCTAAGAATGTCTCAGTGTCGTTTGGCTTTCCCGGAACGGGGTCGAAGAGGCGGAAGTTTTTGACGATTTTGTCAAGGCGATCCCCGCCAAGTGCGCGGGGAGCATCTGCACTCTCCCGTGGAGAATTGTCGGCCGAGAGGCCAAGAGGAAAAGTCAAGCTGTGGTTGTGTTGGCGAGGAGGCCCCAATTCACTGTGGGCCGAATGGCCACGAGAAAGAGGCTGAAATCTCCTGTCATCTACATTCCCTCGTTCTCTTAGCTCCGGATGTGAGCTAGGTTGCTTGGATTGGTTGTCCCGCGATAGCGCGTGACTGTTCTGGAGTTCCTCCAGATGATACCTAAGGGTGGTGTTATGCTGCATCGCAGAGTCCACCTGGGAGTTGAGGGTGTTTATTTTCGACACGTAGGTGTCGCCCTTTTTTTCGCTCGGCCTCATACTTATCTGTCATGGTTTGCAGGGAGAGGTCGCGAGTGTGGAGTGAGAGATCCAGTGATGCGATGTCCTCCTTTTGTTTAGAGGTCACATTTTCCAACTTTCTCACCTGGTCTTTCTCATCCTTCATTAAATCAGCAACTTCAATGAGTTCTGCTGTTTTGCCCTCCAACTTGGTCATTGTGTTCATTAACTGATCGTCTTTGGTCTGCAACTTTTGGAATAGAGCATTATTGCTTTGAGTGGTTTCATTCACAACTGTTTGTAGGGCATCAATTTGCTCGCCCCGTTTTCTAGCTAGCTCGTCCGATTCATCTAGTTTCGCGTGGACTTCATCGTATTTAGTTTTGGCTAAACCGAGTTGTTCTTTTAGAATACGGACTTGGTCAAGAGTTTGTTCGCGTTCTTTGTTATAAGTGTTAGACAGATCTTCCAATTTATCTGTTCTCACACACAGTTCCTCAGCTAGCAGTAGCTTATCTTTTTCGGCTTTCGATGCCAGCTCCCTGGTTCTCTCCACCTGTACCTTGAACTCCCCAGCTTCCTGCTCGTGCCTCTGCTGGGCACTGAGGTACTGGTGCACTGTCCATCTCTGCTGGTGGGCATAGTTGAGGGCTAAACTGGAGAGAACCTTCACAAGGCCTCCGCCTGATGGTCTATTTTGAAGAGCGTCTGTCGCAATGTCTGCATTTTTCTCGCTTATGGCATTGAAATCTAACATTTTCAGCCCCTCGGCATAGTTAGGATTTGCATCGTTGCTGAGGTCCGCGATCAATCTTTCCGTGGGTGAAGGTCCACTGATTAGAGGGGAAATGGGTGGAAACCCATCTGATGGATTGCTCATTATTATGATTGTCAGTTATTTCAATTTACGTAATGTTTGGGGTTTTTAGTTGGAGGCTGCAAACACGATTTAACTCAGTTTGTAAACGTCAATGAATCATCAAGACTGAGTCAGTAATGTGAGTTGGTTATTACTGAACTTGCCAAAACAGGTTTAATTGATTAAATCGATTTTAATGATAAATCTAACCTGTATCGGCTATTTGGGAATTTTAATTTTAATTCACCTGAAGGAGTTGCTATCTCTAAGTTAACGTTGAAAAGTTTAACTATGTCTCATTGGTTAGTACACATTAGTTTGCGTATTATTCCAATAACCAACCTGGACGGTAGTGTAGCAATTTAATGTGTATTAAATTGAACGAGACAATGACATCCAATCAGTTGCGACTGGTTAGATATCGTACAGCATAACCTGAATTATTTAAAAAAAAATAATTACTGGTGATTCTTCACCACCGGAGGTCACTGTTAACACAAGCTAAAATCGACAGGGTACCAGTGAAAATAGAATTTTACAATACTGTTAAAAAGTCTACCTAAACACCATTAAGCTGGTAAAACAGCTTTAATCTATTAATCAATTTGAATGATTAGTCAACCCCGTATAGCTAAAGGAATTAGCTTTAATTAACCTGAAGTAATTGCTATATCTAAGTTAACATTGAAAAGTTTAACTATGTCTCATTGGTTAGAACACATTAGTTTGCGTATTATTCCAATAACCAACCTGGACGGTAGTGTAGCAATTTAATGTATATTAAATTGAACGAGACAATGATATCCAATCAGTTGAGACCGGTTAGATATCGTACAGCATAACCTGAATTATTTAAAAATAATTACTGGTGATTCTTCACCACCGGAGGTCACTGTTAACACAAGCTAAAATCGACAGGGTATCAGTGAAAATAGAATTTTACAAAACTGTTAAAAAGTCTACCTAAACACCATTAAGCTGGTAAAACAGCTTTAATCTATTAATCAATTTGAATGATTAGTCAACCCTGTATAGGCTAAAGGAATTAGCTTTAATTAACCTGAAATAGTTGCTATATCTAAGTTAACGTGGAACAGTTTAACCATGTCTCATTGGTTATGGCACATTCGTGTGTGTATTATTCCCATAACCAACCTGGAGAGGTAGTGTATCAATTTAATGTATGTATAAAATTGAACAAGACAATGATATCTAATCAGTTAAGACTGGTTTGATATCCTACAGCGTAACCTGACTTATTTCACGAAAAATGACTGGCGATTCTTCGCCAGAGGTTACGGATAGCCCAAGCTGAGGTCACACAGGATTCCCGCGTCCCACATATCCCAGAGAGGTTAAAGGTCTTACTCACATTGGCTACGGAGAGCGTGATCACACAGTCATCCGGAATAGCTGATGCTCTCATGCATGCTTCAGTGTTGCTTGCCTCGAAGCGAACATAGAAGTAATTTAGCTCGTCTGGTTGGCTCATGTCACTTGGCTGCTCGCGGCTCTGCTTCCCTTTGTAGTCTGTAATAGTTTGTAAGCCCTGCCACATCCGACGAGCGTCGGAGCCGGTGTGGCAGGATTCAATCTTAGTCCTGCGCTTTGCCTCTTGGATGGTTCGTCTGAGGGCATAGCGGCATTTATTATATGTATCCAGGTTACAGTCCCGCTCCTTGAAAGCGGCAGTTCTACCCTTTAGCTCAGTGC
>NW_021822443.1:15000-27125 GCF_901001165.1 Salmo trutta
ACCAGCCTCCTCTGGCACACATGCACACACACACTCTCACACACTCTCTCACACACATTCTCCCACACATTCTCACACACACCCACATTCTGGAGCCTAAAATTGTAAAAAACCCACACTTCCACATCCCTAGCACTCTTGGTGCCTGTCATAGCACAAGCAGGACTTGATAATCAATTAGAAAATGGAGCCTGGCGTTGCAGCCTGCTCTGAGACTTGGCAGTGAGCTGTGTGTTGTCTCTGTGCAGTGGGATATTGCTGTGGTGTCAGTTTGATACCAGGGCTGTATTCAGGGGCTTTGTAGCTAACTCTCCCTTAGGGACCTGTGTGTGTCTTCCTACATGTCTGTCTCTCCCTCTCGGCTGGTCACTTGAGTGTGCTGTTAGTTCACGATGTAGCCTTGTGTGCATGTTGATGTCAGCCCCCGTGTCAAATCCATAAGCATGTTAGGTTTCTATTGTCTGGTTTCTGGTATAATTCCCTCTGAATTCTGCTCTTTGTAAAGATCTCATGGGTTGGTTTTTGGAGTGAAATCAGTCCATGTGTACATGCGTATGATTCACTCACTCTCTCTCTATCTCTCCCTCACACTCTCGCTCTCTCCTGGTCTCTCCTGGTCTCTCTACCGCTCTTTCTCTCTCTCCCCCTCTCTTTTTCCCTCTCTCTCCCCCTCTTTCTGCCCCTCACAGGGCAGTGCTCTCCAGTCCAATGTGTATGGCTTGGAGGCGTTCAGTGTGTACAGTGTGCGTGTGGAAGCAGTGAACGGGGCAGGCAGTGTATCCAGTCCCTGGGTCAGCATTAGGACCCTGGAGGCATCGCCTGCCGGCCTGGCTAACTTCAGTCTGGAGCAGAGAGAGCAGGGCCGGGCCCTTCTGTTAACCTGGGACACGCCTCATACACCCAACGGGGTTATCACGGTACACACAGAGACAGGCACACACCCAACGGGGTTATCACAGTACACACAGAGACAGACACACACCCAACGGGGTTATCACGGTACACACAGAGACAGACACACACCCAACGGGGTTATCACGGTACACACAGAGACAGACACACACCCAACGGGGTTATCACGGTACACACAGAGACAGACACACACCCAACGGGGTTATCACGGTACACACAGAGACAGGCACACACCCAACGGGGTTATCACAGTACACACAGAGACAGACACACACCCAACGGGGTTATCACGGTACACACAGAGACAGACACACACCCAATGGGGTTATCACAGTACACACAGAGACAGGCACACACACAACGGGGTTATCACGGTACACACAGAGACAGACACACACCCAACGGGGTTATCACAGTACACACAGAGACAGACACACACCCAACGGGGTTATCACGGTACACACAGAGACAGACACACACACAACGGGGTTATCACAGTACACACAGAGACAGACACACACCCAACGGGTTATCACAGTACACACAGAGACAGACACACACCCAACGGGGTTATCACGGTACACACAGAGACAGACACACACCCAACGGGGTTATCACGGTACACACAGAGACAGACACACACCCAACGGGGTTATCACAGTACACACAGAGACAGGCACACACACAACGGGGTTATCACAGTACACACAGAGACAGGCACACACCCAACGGGGTTATCACGGTACACACAGAGACAGACACACACCCAACGGGGTTATCACAGTACACACAGAGACAGACACACACCCAACGGGGTTATCACAGTACACACAGAGACAGACACACACCCAACGGGGTTATCACAGTACACACAGAGACAGACACACACCCAACGGGGTTATCACGGTACACACAGAGACAGACACACACCCAACGGGGTTATCACAGTACACACAGAGACAGACACACACCCAACAGGGTTATCACGGTACACACAGAGACAGACACACACCCAACGGGGTTATCACAGTACACACAGAGACAGACACACACAACAGGGTTATCACGGTACACAGACACACACACACACACATTACACACACACACAGAGACAAATATCAAAGGGGTCATCACAGTAAACACACTCGCACACTGAACTCCCCATCTCTCTCTCTATCTCTATCTCTCTCCTCCAGAGTTATAACATCTACAGTGAGGGGAACCTGGAGTTCAGTGGTCTGTCTCGCCAGTTCCTGTTCCGACGATTAGAACCCTTCTCCCTCTACTCTCTGGTTCTAGAGGCCTGTACCTCCGCAGGCTGCACCCGTACCCTCCCTCAGTCTGTTACCACGGCAGCAGCCCCCCCGGGCGCCCAGCCCGCCCCCACACCCAGCGCTATCGGCCCACACAGCGTAGAACTCACCTGGAGCCTGCCCACTCATCCCAACGGACCAATAGGAGAGTACATCCTGCTGGGGCGGAGTCTGGATGATGGGAGGAGGGGGAACAACGAGGAAACAGCTAGGGCCAAGGTGTGTATCTTGATTATCTTTGCTTCTCTATGGTAATACTTCTACCTTATACAGAAAAAGACGGTATACTAAATATAACAAAAAGAGATTTAATATAATACAATAATATATGCCATTTAGCAGAGGCTTTTATCCAAAGCAACTTACAGTCATGTGTGCACACATTCCACGTATGGGTGGCCCCGAGAATTGACAGTAAAAGTTTCACAGCACGTTCTAAACGTTCTAATGATTAGTCAACAGTTGGGCTGGGACGATGCCAGTATCACAATACTCATTAGTATCGTGGCAGGGGGAAAAAAACATAAAGCGGATTTAACTTCTTTATGAACACAGGCCTAATGTTGGAAACAATCGTCATTATGATGTCATCCAGAGTCACATGTTTTTATTTCCAAGCCATAGCACACAATATGTTACATACAGCAGGTTTTTAAAGGACCAAAGAGTTTAGTCTGCTTTGTGTTTTCATTTTTGCCATGGAAAAGATATTGGGGTACTGGTATAGTCCTGGTCCTACTCATCAGTGTTAATTTCATCACAATCTTAACCTGTCTATTTCAGTTATATGATCATCATTAGCTGTGATATCTTTCTGACAGGTACTGTTCCGTGAGACTTCCACCCAGGCTTCTAGTTTCGCCCACACTGTGACGGGGCTGCGGCCCTGGACCCAATATCAGTTCAGCATCCGCGTCCACAACCCCGCCGGACATGCAGACAGCCCCTGGGTTACCGTGACAACCAGACAGGCCCCCCCGCATGGCCTAACACCCCCCTCGGTTGTCCACGTGGAGGGGAACCCCTATGAGCTCCTGGTGTCATGGACCCCCCCACTGGAGAGTAACGGGGTGCTTCTCTCTTATAGGATCCAGAGAGACAACGTAAGTTTCTCGTTTAGTTTTGACCCCAGTGTTTTCAACTACACAGACGAGGACCTGTCTGCCTTCACCTCCTATAGATATGCTATTACAGCCTGTACTGCTGAGGGCTGTGTTACTAGTCCTGAAACACAGGTAAAGACACTGGAAGCTCCCCCCGCTGCAGTGGACTTTCCCACCATAACCAGCATCACAGCCGATAATATCAACGTGTCCTGGACCGTTCCATTAATACAGAATGGGGAGGTGACCCAGTACATGCTGGAGGCCAATGGAAAGGAGGTTTACCGTGGGAGTGGCTTGTCTGTGGTGATGTCAGAGCTGCGGCCGCACACACTCTACCACCTCGTCCTATTGGCTTGTACCAACGGGGGTTGTACCCCCAGCACCCCTATCAAGGCCCAAACCCTTGAGGCCCCCCCTCGTGGTCTAAATCCCCCTTCCCTCAAAGTCACCGGCCCAGAGTCTCTCGAAATCACATGGAGCGCACCGAAGCTCCCCAACGGTATCGTCACAGGTTACGAGCTCCGCCGGGATGGCCAGGTCATTTACGTCGGGATGGAAACGCGTTACCATGACTTCATGCTGTTGCCGAGCGTGGAGTACGGTTACAGCGTAACGGCCAACAACAGTCGGGGAACAGTGACCAGCTCTGAGGCCAAGGCCAGAACTCACCCGTCAGCTCCCTCTGGTGTTGGGCCTCCCACACTGCAGCCTCTGGGGCCACGGCAGGTCAGTAAGAGGAGTGGGAGTAGTACAATACATGTAAATACGCTAATCATATTTTTTTAAGCACATGTCAAAGTGACAAATATTTCAGTGTTCAGAGCGCCCTCCATTCCTAATACATGTTCATGTGTCTGAGATCCTACTGTAGTTTCAATTCTGCCACTTCTACTCACATTGTTAATACTATTGTCATTGGAATATGAGATGTGTAATGTTGTGCTTGTTGTGAAGCTGAGGGTGGACTGGGAGCCCCCAGCGAGACCTAACGGGGTGATCGTCAGCTACACGGTGTACCAGAGAGACCCGACCCTGCCCTCAACCCACAGCTTCCTGTATGACCCAGAACACAGCGCCTTCTCCGGACGCTCCATCATACTGAAGCAGCTCACACCCTACCACAGGTCAGTCACTAACGAACCCCTGACCTCTACCCTCTAGCCACAGGTACAGAGAGTGTGTGTGTGTGAGGAGGGGGGTAGAGAGCAACAGAGATGTTTTATTTTTATAAACCCTTTATTGACACTATTTAGCGACTGTGGAGACAAAACACAATCACGAGAGAGAGAGAGATAGAGAGCTACAGAGAGAGAGAGATACACAGAGAGAAAGAGAGATACAGAGAGAGAGATACAGAGAGAGAAATACAGAGAGAGAGAGATACAGAGAAAGATAGAGAGACAAATTGAGACTGCATGCAGAATTCTGCATAAAATATCCTCTGTGTAAACGTAAAACACCAAATAATGCAGAATTAGGCCAATACCCACTAATTATCAAAATCCAGAAAAGAGACATTTAATTCTACAACCACCTAATGGGAAGCGATTCCCAAACTTCACACAGATCCACAAGGAATTCGAAAACATACCCAATTTTGATGAAATACCACAGTGTGACATCACAGCAGCAAGATTTATGACCTGTTTCCACAAGAAAAACAAACACAATTGTAAATACATCCCATATTTATGTTTATTTATTTTCCCTTTTGTACTTTAACTATTTGCGCATCATTACAACACTATATAGACATAATACGACATTTGAAATGTCTTTATTCTGTTGGAACTTCTGTGAGTGTAATGTTTACTGTTCATTTTTATTGTTTATTTCACTTTTGTTTATTATCTACTTCACTTGCTTTGGCAATGTAAACATATGTTTCCCATGCCAATAAAGCCCCTTGAATTGAATTGAATTGAATTGAGAGAGAGAGAGAGCAGTGAATGAGTAAATGAAGGAGAAAGATAAAGATAAAGAAAGTTATGGAGAGAAGAGGGAAGGAGAGAAAGAGAGTGACAGAGACAGACAAT
The DNA here is from genome assembly GCF_901001165.1 of Salmo trutta. Lineage (NCBI taxonomy): Eukaryota > Metazoa > Chordata > Actinopteri > Salmoniformes > Salmonidae > Salmo > Salmo trutta. Next base: position 20,368 of record NW_021822443.1, read on the forward strand.
AGAGAGGGGCCCAAGGGACAGCATCCAGAGAGAGGGATAGAGATGGAGAGAGGGAGAGAGATGGAGAGAGGGAGTCAACCTTGAGGCAGTGGTCACGTCTCCATCTCTCTGTCCCAGACAAAGGCAGTCAGTCAGACTGTGTTCCTGTGTGTGTTGTGAGGGTGTGCGTGTTCCTGTGTGTGTGTGGGGGGGGGGGGTGCGTGTGTGTGCGTGTGTGTGTGTGTGTGTGTGTGTGTGTGTGTGTGTGTGTGTGTGTGTGTGTGTGTGTGTGTGTGTGTGTTTCTGTGTGTGTGTGGGGGGTGGTGGTATGTTTCTGTGTGTGTGTGAGGGGGGTGGTATGTTCCTGTGTGTGTGTGTGTGTGTGTGTGTGTGTGTGTGTGTGTGTGTGTGTGTGTGTGTGTGTGTGTGTGTGTGTGTGTGTGTGTGTGTGTGCATGTGTAAGGTACTGATAAGAGACAGATAATAAAAGCTCATTATCTTTATCATCTACAAATCACCACTCCTCCTCTCAGATTACCTCTCTATTCTACTCCTCTCTCTCTGTTGTACTTCTATCTCACCCTCCCTCTGCCTCTCTTTCTCTCCATGTTTTCTTTCCCCTTTCTCTCTCTTCTAAAGCACGGAAAAGACAGAATGACATTTAGGTAGAAATATGTGTAATATTGTAATAATGACAACATTGAGATATAATACATACTGTATATGATATTAAGTGTGTGTTGACAGACCTGTGTGAAAAACTGTGTGTATATCTGTGTGTCTATCAGGTACGAGGTGAGAGTGGAGGCGTGTACAGAGCTGGGCTGTGCCTCCAGTGACTGGGTCTCAGTGCTGACACTAGAGTCTCCTCCTACTGGCCAGTCCATACCGCTGCTGGAGCTACAGAGAGACACCAGGGGCCTACAGACCGTCTTTCTGCTCTCTTGGCCCCCCCCGGCCCAGCCCAATGGTAGAGTCCTACACTATGAGGTCTATAGGAGACTGGGTCAGAACATTGAGGTTAGCGGGAGTGCAGCGGCGCTGGTATATAGGAATGATTCCACAACGTGCCGTGATGCCGGTCTCCTGCCCTACACTGACTACCAGTACCAGGTAGGTACATATTCTGGCTAACACAGGGGTGAGGAACCACAGTCTGCATTGTGTATGTTTTTGTTCCAGCCCACCACTAACACACACACCCCTCCCCCTTCCCTAACCCCACTCAGCCCCACTCAGACAGGTGTTGTAATGCTAGTCCATATTAATGTGGTAGTTTGCGTGTTGTCGCTAATTGACAGGCTACCCTTTAGAGCACAATAACATTAGCATCCTGCCTGTCAGCCACGTTAGCCGAGGGCAGAGCCACGTTCTAATTGATTGAGTTTGCCTGATTGTTCCGTCTTATTTACCAGCCGTAATTTATGACAGGGGGAGTTGGGGCTAATAGATGACAGGTGGGTGACAGAGCCATTAATCAGTGGCAGGCAAGAGCCCCCGTCATTACCATCCGGCCAATCGAATGAGCTGTTTACCCCGCCCTCCCGGATACGGACATGTATCGGAAAGACCTTTTAAATGTCGGGTATGGGTCCCCAATGGGGGGGGGGGGGGCTATATACGTGAGGAGATACGCTAGAGAGATTGGGGGTGCTTCTAAAGTTTATGTTGTGTGTTTGACTACTAGCCTATAGTGTTTATGTACGAACACTGTTTGTGGGTTATCCCCATTCATCACATGAATGAGGAGACAGAGTAGGAGGGGTCATTTCTCCCCAGCAACACAAGGAAGGACAAAGTCCCACCACAGTACAGAGGGAGATCAAATGAGTTTAATTGGCCCAGGTCATCATGTTTTATTGACAGGTTTATGCCAGCCTTTAATTACCGCCCACTTTCACCCAACTTACCCTCCGACCCTTGTCTCCATGATGATGATACCGTTCAGTCAGCCAATCCGAGTATTCGGACCGCGGCGGTGCGGCTCAGATGACCAATCAGAGGTCTCAGAGCGAGTCCACGCAGCTTGGGTAGATTTTTGTTGCCACGGCCCCTAAAATGCCATCTTTTTTTCCCTTTCTAATAGCCTGGACAAGATATCTCAGTATGCACACGGTGTGGAAGCCATAACATGTCTGTAACTCCTACAAGACACACAGAGATATATCTCTAAATGCTAGACATCTCCTTTCTGTATCTAGGGAGAAATACCCTAACGAAGACACACTATTGTAAAGTGGTTGTTCCACTGGATATCATAAGGTGAATGCACCAATTTGTAAGTCGCTCTGGATAAGAGCGTCTGCTAAATGACTTAAATGTAAATGTAAATGTAAACAGTGGCAGAGAAGTTGCTACATTCAAATCTGGTTGCATGATACTGTATGATATCTAAACAGTGTGAAAACACACTACACCGGTGAGAACTGTTGGATGCGCGTTACACTACCTGTAGCCTCGTCAAGAACCAGGCTTCATCGGTATGGCAACGCCAGACTACACTACCTGTAACTTCGTCAAGAACCAGGCTTCATCGGTATGGCAACGCCAGACTACACTACCTGTAACCTCGTCAAGAACCAGGCTTCATCGGTATGGCAACGCCAGACTACACTACCTGTAACTAAAGAAAGTGACCACAACACAGTGTGTCAAGTTTTGTATGTTATGTTGTCACAGAAACTTCGACACACACACAAACAAACAAATCCCCGCCACCACCCTCTTGACCTTTTCTCCATCTAGGTGACAGGATGACTTTTGGCTGACCCCCCCTCCTCTCCTCTCTCCCCCCTGGATTCTGACACGCAGGAACAGTGTGTGTGGGAATCTGAATGCGTGTGCTCCTCTACTCTCTTAGTCCGCCTGCATCTCGTCTCAGATCTATCATCCTGATTGATCACGGGGTAATTGGCTATTATTGAGGCTAATTTAACCCTCTCCACCACCGCATCCATCTGCCACCTCCACTGATCCTGACAATCTGCAAATGACTTACCCATGCAAATCTCCACCTGCCTGACCCTGAGCTGTGTTCCCCTCTAATTACACTAACACTGCCTGGGAAACAAGATTAGCCTGGTGTGTGTGGAGGGGGGACTATGGGGTGTGGGGGGACTATGGGGCGTGGGGGAACTATGGGGTGTGTGAGTGTGGGGGGACTATGGGGTGTGGGGGGGACTATGGGGCGTGTGAGTGTGGGGGGTACTATGGGACGTGTGAGTGTGGGGGGACTACGGGGCGTGTGAGTGTGGGGTGGACTATGGGGCGTGTGAGTGTGGGGGGGACTACGGGGCCTGTGAGTGTGGGGGGGACTATGGGGCGAGTGAGTGTGGGGGGGACTATGGGGCGTGGGGAGGACTATGGGGCGAGTGAGTGTGGGGGGGACTATGGGGCGTGTGAGTGTGGGGGGGACTATGGGGCGTGTGAGTGTGGGGGGGACTATGGGGCGAGTGAGTGTGGGGGGGACTATGGGGCATGTGAGTGTGGGGGGACTATGGGGCGTGTGAGTGTGGGGGGACTATGGGGCGTGTGAGTGTGGGGGGACTATGGGGCGTGTGAGTGTGGGGGGACTATGGGGTGTGTGAGTGTGGGGGGACTATGGGGCGTATGAGTGTGGGGGAGATTATGGGGCGTATGAGTGTGGACTATGGGGCGTGTGAGTGTGGGGGGGATTATGGGGAGTGTGAGTGTGAGTGTGGGGGGGATTATGGGGCGTATGAGTGTGGGGGGGACTATGGGGCGTGTGAGTGTGGGTGGACTATGGGGCGTGTGAGTGTGGGGGGGACTATGGGGCGTGTGAGTGTGGGTGGACTATGGGGCGTGTGAGTGTGGGGGGGACTATGGGGCGTGTGAGTGTGGGGGGGGACTATGGGGCGTGTGAGTGTGGGGGGGACTATGGGGCGTGTGAGTGTGGGGGGGACTATGGGGCGTGTGAGTGTGGGGGGGACTATGGGGCATGTGAGTGTGGGGGGGGATTATGGGGAGTGTGAGTGTGGGAGGGATTATGGGGAGTGTGAGTGTGGGGGGACTATGGGGCGAGTGAGTGTGCGGGGGACTATGGCGTGTGAGTGTGGGGGGGACTATGGGGCGTGTGAGTGTAGGGGGACTATGGGGCGTGTGAGTGTGGGGGGACTATGGGGCGTGTGAGTGTGGGGGGGACTATGGGGCGTGTGAGTGTGGGGGGACTATGGGGAGTGTGAGTGTGGGGGGACTATGGGGCCTGTGAGTGTGGGGGGACTATGGGGAGTGTGAGTGTGGGAGGACTATGGGGCGAGTGAGTGTGGGAGGGACTATGGGGCGTGTGAGTGTGGGGGGACTATGGGGCGTATGAGTGTGGGGGAGATTATGGGGCGTATGAGTGTGGACTATGGGGCGTGTGAGTGTGGGGGGGATTATGGGGAGTGTGAGTGTGGGTGGACTATGGGGCGTGTGAGTGTGGGGGGGATTATGGGGAGTGTGAGTGTGGGAGGGATTATGGGGAGTGTGAGTGTGGGGGGACTATGGGGCGGGTGAGTGTGGGGGGGGACTATGGCGTGTGAGTGTGGGGGGGACTATGGGGCATGTGAGTGTGGGGGGGACTATGGGGCGTGTGAGTGTGGGGGGACTATGGGGCGTGTGAGTGTGGGGGGACTATGGGGCGTGTGAGTGTGGGGGGGGACTATGGGGCGTGTGAGTGTAGGGGGACTATGGGGCATGTGAGTGTGGGGGGACTATGGGGCGTGGTGAGTGTGGGGGGACTATGGGGTGTGTGAGTGTGGGGGGGACTATGGGGCGTGTGAGTGTAGGGGGACTATGGGGCGTGTGAGTGTGGGGGGACTATGGGGCGTGTGAGTGTGGGGGGGACTATGGGGCGTGTGAGTGTGGGGGGACTATGTGGAGTGTGAGTGTGGGGGGACTATGGGGCCTGTGAGTGTGGGGAGTATGGGGAGTGTGAGTGTGGGAGGACTATGGGGCGAGTGAGTGTGGGGGGGGACTATGGGGCATGTGAGTGTGGGGGGGACTATGGGGCGTGGGGGGGACTATGGGGCGAGTGAGTGTGGGGGGGACTATGGAGCGTGTGAGTGTGGGGGGACTATGAGGCGAGTGAGTGTGGGGGGGCCTATGGGGGGCGTGTGAGTGTGGGGGGCCTATGGGGCGTGTGAGTGTGGGGGGACTATGGGGCGTGTGAGTGTGGGGGGACTATGGGGCGTGTGAGTGTGGGGGAGATTATGGGGCGTGTGAGTGTGGGGGGGATTATGGGGAGTGTGAGTGTGGGTGGACTATGGGGCGTGTGAGTGTGGGGGGGACTATGGGGCGTGTGAGTGTAGGGGGGGACTATGGGGCGTGTGAGTGTGGGGGGGTTTATGGGGAGTGTGAGTGTGGGTGGACTATGGGGCGTGTGAGTGTGGGGGGGATTATGGGGAGTGTGAGTGTGGGGGGGACTATGGGGCAGGCGAGTGTGGGGGGGGACTATGGCGTGTGAGTGTGGGTGGACTATGGGGCGTGTGAGTGTGGGGGGACTATGGGGCGTGTGAGTGTGGGGGGGACTATGGGGCGTGTGAGTGTAGGGGGACTATGGGGCGTGTGAGTGTGGGGGCACTAAGGGGCGTGTGAGTGTGGGGGGGGACTATGGGGCCTGTGAGTGTGGGGGGACTATGGGGAGTGTGAGTGTGGGGGGACTATGGGGCGTGTGAGTGTGGGGGGACTATGGGGCATGTGAGTGTGGGGGGGACTATGGGGGAGTGTGAGTGTGGGGGGACTATGGGGCGTGTGAGTGTGGGGGGGACTATGGGGCTTGTGAGTGGGGGGGACTATGGGGCGTATGAGTGTGGGGGGAGATTATGGGGTATGAGTGTGGACTATGGGGCGTGTGAGTGTGGGGGGGGATTATGGGGAGTGTGAGTGTGAGTGTGGGGGGGGATTATGGGGAGTGTGAGTGTGGGTGGACTATGGGGCGTGTGAGTGTGTGGGGGGATTATGGGGAGTGTGAGTGGTGGGAGGGATTATGGATAGGAAGTGGAGTGTGGGGGGACTATGTGGCGTGGAGTGTGGGGGGACTATGGCGTGTGAGTGTGGGGGACTATGGGGTGTGGAGGTGTGGGGGGGACTATGGGCGGTGAGTGTGGGGGGACTATGGGGCGTGTGAGTGTGGGGGGGGGGACTATGGGGCGTGTGAGTGTGGGGGGGACTATGGGGCGTGTGAGTGTAGGGGGACTATGGGGCGTGTGGTGTGGGGGCACTAAGGGGCGTGTGAGTGTGGGGGGGACTATGGGGCCTGTGAGTGTGGGGGGACTATGGGAGTGTGAGTGTGGGGGGACTATGGGGCGTGGGGGGGACTATGGGGCGAGTGAGTGTGGGGGGGACTATGGGGCGTGTGAGTTTGGGGGGACTATGGGGGAGTGAGTGTGGGGGGACTATGGGGCGTGGAGTGGGGGACTATGGGGGTGTGAGTGTGGGGGGGACTATGGGGCGTGTGAGTGTGGGGGGACTATGGGCGTGTGAGTGTGGGTGGACTATGGGGCGAGTGAGTGTGGGGGGACTATGCGGCGTGTGAGTGTGGGGGGACTATGGGGCGTGGGGGGACTATGGGGCGTGTGAGTGTGGGAGGACTATGGGGCGAGTGAGTGTGGGGGGACTATGGCGTGTGAGTGTGGGGGGACTATGGGGCGTGAGTGTGGGGGGGACTATGGGCATGTGAATGTAGGGGGACTATGGGGCGTGTGAGTGTGGGGGGACTATGGGGCGTGTGAGTGTGTGGGGGGGACTATGGGGCCTGTGATGTGGGGGGACTATGGGAG
>NW_021822444.1:0-27198 GCF_901001165.1 Salmo trutta
AGGTTGGAGAAGATGGGGAAGGTTGGAGGAGAGGGGGAAGGTTGGAGGAGAGGGGAAGGTTGGAGGAGAGGGGGAAGGTTGGAGGAGAGGGGAAGGTTGGAGGAGAGGGGAGAAGGTTGGAGGAGAGGGAGAAGGTTGGAGGAGAGGAGGAATGGTTGGAGGAGAGGGGGAAGGTTGGAGGAGGATGGGGAAGGTTGGAGGAGAGGTGGGGAAGGTTGGAGGAGAGGGGGAAGGTTGGAGGAGAGGGGGAAGGTTGGAGGCGCGGGGAAGTTGGAGGAGAGGGGGAAGGTTGGAGGAGAGGGGGAAAGGTTGGAGGGAGGGAGAAGGTGGAGGAGAGGGGGAAGGTTGGAGGAGAGGGGGAAGGTTGGAGGAGATGGGGAAGGTTGGAGGAGAGGGGGAAGGTTGGAGGAGAGGGGGAAGGTTGGAGGAGAGGGGGAAGGTTGGAGGAGCGGGGGAAGGTTGGAGGAGAGGGGGAAGTTTGGAGGAGCGGGGGAAGGTTGGAGGAGAGGGGGAAGGTTGGAGGAGAGGGGGAAGGTTGGAGGAGAGGGAGAAGGTTGGAGGAGAGGGGGAAGGTTGGAGGAGAGGGGGAAGGTTGGAGGAGATGGGGAAGGTGGAGGAGATGGGGAAGGATGGAGGAGAGGGGGAAGGTTGGAGGAGAGGGGGGAAAGGTTGGAGGAGAGGGGGAAGGTTGGAGGAGATGGGGAAGGTTGGAGGAGATGGGGGAAGGATGGAGGAGAGGGGGAAAGGTGGAGGAGAGGGGGAAGGTTGGAGGAGAGGGGGAAGGTTGGAGGAGAGGGGGAAGGTTGGAGGAGATGGGGAAGGTTGGAGGAGAGGGGGAAGGTGGAGGAGAGGGGGAAGGTGGAGGAGAGGGGAAGGTTGGAGGAGAGGGGGAAGGTTGGAGGAGATGGGGAAGGTTGGAGGAGATGGGGAAGGTTGTAGGAGAGGGGGAAGGTTGGAGGAGAGGGGGAAGGTTGGAGGAGAGGGAGAAGGTTGGAGGAGAGGGAGAAGGTTGGAGGAGAGGGGGAAGGTTGGAGGAGAGGGGGAAGGTTGGAGGAGAGGGGGAAGGTTGGAGGAGAGGGGGAAGGATGGAGGAGAGGGGGAAGGTTGGAGGAGAGGGGGAAGGTTGGAGGAGAGGGGGAAGGTTGGAGGAGAGGGGGAAGGTTGGAGGAGTTAGGGAAGGTTGGAGGAGATGGGAAGGTTGGAGGAGAGGGGGAAGGTTGGAGGAGATGGGGAAGGTTGGAGGAGAGGGGGAAGGTTGTAGGAGAGGGGGAAGGTTGGAGGAGAGGGGGAAGGTTGGAGGAGATGGGGAAGGTTGTAGGAGAGGGGGAAGGTTGGAGGAGAGGGGGAAGGTGGAGGAGAGGGGGAAGGTTGGAGGAGAGGGGGAAGAATGGAGGAGAGGGGGAAGGTTGGAGGAGAGGGGGAAGGTTGTAGGAGAGGGGGAAGGTTGGAGGAGAAGGGGAAGGTTGTAGGAGAGGGGGAAGGTTGTAGGAGAGGGGGAAGGTTGTAGGAGAGGGGGAAGGTTGGAGGAGAGGGGGAAGGTTGGAGGAGAGGGGGAAGGTTGGGAGGAGATGGGGAAGGATGGAGGAGAGGGGGAAGGTTGGAGGAGAGGGGGAAGGTTGGAGGAGATGGGGAAGGTTGGAGGAGATGGGGAAGGATGGAGGAGAGGGGGGAAGGTTGGAGGAGAGGGGGAAGGTTGGAGGAGATGGGGAAGGTTGTAGGAGAGGGGGAAGGTTGTAGGAGAGGGGGAAGGTGGAGGAGATGGGGAAGGATGGAGGAGAGGGGGAATGTTGGAGGAGAGGGGATGGATAGAGGAGAGGGGGAAGGATGGAGGAGAGGGGGAAGGTTGGAGGAGAGGGGGAAGGATGGTGGAGAGGGTGAAGGTTGTAGGAGAGGGGGAAGGTTGGAGGAGAGGGGGAAGGTTGGAGGAGAGGGGGAAGGTTGGAGGAGAGGGGGAAGGTTGTAGGAGAGGGGAAGGTTGGAGGAGAGGGGGAAGGTTGGAGGAGAGGGGGAAGGTTGGAGGAGAGGGGGAAGGATGGAGGAGAGGGGGAAGGTTGGAGGAGAGGGGGAAGGATGGAGGAGAGGGGGAAGGTTGGAGGAGAGGGGGAAGGTTGGAGGAGAGGGGGAAGGTTGGAGGAGAGGGGGAAGGTTGGAGGAGATGGGGAAGGTTGGAGGAGATGGGGAAGGTTGGAGGAGAGGGGGAAGGTTGGAGGAGATGGGGAAGGTTGGAGGAGAGGGGGAAGGTTGTAGGAGAGGGGGTAGGTTGGAGGAGAGGGGGAAGGTTGGAGGAGATGGGGAAGGTTGTAGGAGAGGGGGAAGGTTGGAGGAGAGGGGGAAGGTTGGAGGAGAGGGGGAAGGTTGGAGGAGAGGGGGAAGAATGGAGGAGAGGGGGAAGGTTGGAGGAGAGGGGGAAGGTTGTAGGAGAGGGGGAAGGTTGGAGGAGAGGGGGAAGGTTGTAGGAGAGGGGGAAGGTTGTAGGAGAGGGGGAAGGTTGTAGGAGAGGGGGAAGGTTGGAGGAGAGGGGGAAGGTTGGAGGAGAGGGGGAAGGTTGGAGGAGATGGGGAAGGATGGAGGAGAGGGGGAAGGTTGGAGGAGAGGGGGAAGGTTGGAGGAGATGGGGAAGGTTGGAGGAGATGGGGAAGGATGGAGGAGAGGGGGAAGGTTGGAGGAGAGGGGGAAGGTTGGAGGAGATGGGGAAGGTTGTAGGAGAGGGGGAAGGTTGGAGGAGAGGGGGAAGGTTGGAGGAGATGGGGAAGGATGGAGGAGAGGGGGAAGGTTGGAGGAGAGGGGGAAGGATGGTGGAGAGGGTGAAGGTTGGAGGAGATGGGGAAGGTTGTAGGAGAGGGGGAAGGTTGGAGGAGAGGGGGAAGGTTGGAGGAGAGGGGGAAGGTTGGAGGAGAGGGGGAAGGTTGTAGGAGAGGGGGAAGGTTGGAGGAGAGGGGGAAGGTTGGAGGAGAGGGGGAAGGTTGGAGGAGAGGGGGAAGGTTGGAGGAGAGGGGGAAGGTTGGAGGAGAGGGGGAAGGTTGTAGGAGAGGGGGAAGGTTGGAGGAGAGGGGGAAGGTTGGAGGAGATGGGGAAGGATGGAGGAGAGGGGGAATGTTGGAGGAGAGGGGGATGGATAGAGGAGAGGGGGAAGGATGGAGGAGAGGGGGAAGGTTGGAGGAGAGGGGGAAGGATGGTGGAGAGGGTGAAGGTTGTAGGAGAGGGGGAAGGTTGGAGGAGAGGGGGAAGGTTGTAGGAGAGGGGGAAGGTTGGAGGAGATGGGGAAGGTTGTAGGAGAGGGGGAAGGTTGGAGGAGAGGGGGAAGGTTGGAGGAGATGGGGAAGGATGGAGGAGAGGGGGAATGTTGGAGGAGAGGGGGATGGATAGAGGAGAGGGGGAAGGATGGAGGAGAGGGGGAAGGTTGGAGGAGAGGGGGAAGGATGGTGGAGAGGGGGAAGGTTGGAGGAGAGGGGGAAGGTTGGAGGAGATGGGGAAGGTTGTAGGAGAGGGGGAAGGTTGGAGGAGATGGGGAAGGTTGGAGGAGATGGGGAAGGATGGAGGAGAGGGGGAATGTTGGAGGAGAGGGGGATGGATAGAGGAGAGGGGGAAGGATGGAGGAGAGGGGAAGGTTGGAGGAGAGGGGGAAGGATGATGGAGAGGGTGAAGGTTGGAGGAGATGGGGAAGGTTGTAGGAGAGGGGGAAGGTTGGAGGAGAGGGGGAAGGTGGAGGAGAGGGGGAAGGTTGGAGGAGAGGGGGAAGGTTGTAGGAGAGGGGGAAGGTTGGAGGAGAGGGGGAAGGTTGGAGGAGAGGGGGAAGGTTGGAGGAGAGGGGGAAGGTTGGAGGAGAGGGGGAAGGTTGTAGGAGAGGGGAAGGTTGGAGGAGAGGGGGAAGGTTGGAGGAGATGGGGAAGGATGGAGGAGAGGGGGAATGTTGGAGGAGAGGGGGATGGATAGAGGAGAGGGGGAAGGATGGAGGAGAGGGGGAAGGTTGGAGGAGAGGGGGAAGGATGGTGGAGAGGGTGAAGGTTGTAGGAGAGGGGGAAGGTTGGAGGAGAGGGGGAAGGTTGGAGGAGAGGGGGAAGGTTGGAGGAGAGGGGGAAGGTTGGAGGAGATGGGGAAGGTTGTAGGAGAGGGGGAAGGTTGGAGGAGAGGGGGAAGGTTGGAGGAGAGGGGGAAGGTTGGAGGAGAGGGGGAAGGATGGAGGAGAGGGGGAAGGTTGGAGGAGAGGGGGAAGGATGGAGGAGAGGGGGAAGGTTGGAGGAGAGGGGGAAGGTTGGAGGAGAGGGAGAAGGTTGGAGGAGAGGGGGAAGGTTGGAGGAGAGGGGGAAGGGAGGAAGGTTGGAGGAGAGGGGAAGGTTGGAGGAGAGGGGAAGGTTGGAGGAGAGGGAGAAGGTTGGAGGAGAGGGGGAAGGTTGGAGGAGAGGGGAAGGTTGGAGGAGAGGGGAAGGTTGGAGGAGATGGGGAAGGTTGGAGGAGAGGGGGAAGGTTGGAGGAGAGGGGGAAGGTTGGAGGAGATGGGGAAGGATGGAGGAGAGGGGGAATGTTGGAGGAGAGGGGGACGGATAGAGGAGAGGGGGAAGGATGGAGGAGAGGGGGAAGGTTGGAGGAGAGGGGGAAGGATGGAGGAGAGGGGGAAGGTTGTAGGAGAGGGGAAGTTTGGAGGAGAGGGAGAAGGTTGGAGGACAGGGGGAAGGTTGTAGGAGAGGGGGAAGGTTGGAGGAGAGGGGGAAGGTTGGAGGAGAGGGGGAAGGTTGTAGGAGAGGGGGAAGGTTGGAGGAGAGGGGGAAGGTTGTAGGAGAGGGGGAAGGTTGGAGGAGAGGGGGAAGGTTGTAGGAGAGGGGGAAGGTTGGAGGAGAGGGGGAATGTTGGAGGAGAGGGGGACGGATAGAGGAGAGGGGGAAGGATGGAGGAGAGGGGGAAGGTTGTAGGAGAGGGGAAGTTTGTAGGAGATGGGGAAGGTTGGAGGAGAGGGGGAAGGATGGAGGAGAGGGGAAGGTTGTAGGAGATGGGGAAGGTTGTAGGAGAGGGGAAGGTTTTAGGAGATGGGGAAGGTTGGAGGAGAGGGGAAGGTTGTAGGAGAGGGGAAGGTTGTAGGAGTTGGGGAAGGATGGAGGAGAGGGGGAAAGTTGGAGGAGAGGGGGAAGGTTGGAGGAGAGGGGGAAGAATGGAGGAGAGGGGGAAGGTTGGATGAGAGGGGGAAGAATGGAGGAGAGGGGGAAGGTTGGATGAGAGGGGGAAGGTTGGAGGAGAGGGGGAAGGATGGAGGAGAGGGGGAAGGTTGTAGGAGAGGGGGAAGGATGAAGGAGAGGGGGAAGGATGGAGGAGAGGGAGAAGGATGGATGAGATGGGGAAGGATGGATGAGAGGGGGAAAGTTGGAGGAGAGGGGGGAAGGTTGGAGGAGGAGGAGAAGGATGGAGGAGAGGGGGAAGGATAGAGGAGAGGGGAATGTTGGAGGAGAGGGGGAAGGTTGGAGGAGGAGGGGAAGGATGGAGTAGAGGAGGGAGGTTGGAGGAGGAGGGGAAGGTTGGAGGAGAGGGGGGGAAGGATGGAGGAGAGGAGGGAGGTTGGAGGAGGAGGGGAAGGATGGAGGAGAGGAGGGAGGTTGGAGGAGGAGGGGAAGGATGGAGGAGAGGAGGGAGGTTGGAGGAGAGGGGGAAGGATAGAGGAGGAGGGGAAGGTTGGAGGAGAGGGGGGGAAGGTTGGAGGAGGAGAAGGATGGAGGAGAGGGGGAAGGATAGAGGAGAGGGGGAAGGATGGAGGAGATGGGAATGTTGGAGAGAAAAACATTGATGCACTTGAGAGCTGCAGCTTGTCCTGTCCCCCCCTCCCCCTCTCTCTCTTTTCAAATTCTTTGTGGGTCTCTGTAATCATACATTTGGCAGTAGGTTAGGATGTGCAGCTCAGTTTCCAGTTATTGGGCACACAGCCTGTCTTCTCTTGACAGAAGCTTTCTTAGGGGACTCTTCTCCAGGCTCATCTCTCTGTAGGTGATGGCTTTGTTATGGAAGGTTTGGGAATCACTTCCTTTTAGGTGGTTGTCGAATTTAACGCCTCTTTTCTGGATTTTGATAATTAGCAGGTATCGGCCTAATTCTGCTCTGCATGCATTATTTGGTGTTTTACGTGGTAGGCTATTTTGGCAGAATTCTGCATGTAGAGTCCCATATTGTGAATTCTTGGTTGGTGAGCAGACCCCAGACCTCACAACCATCAAGGGCAATGGGTTCTATAACTGATTCAAGTATTTTTAGCCAGATCCTAATTGGTATGTCGAAATTTATGTTCCTTTTCATGGCATAGAAGGCCCTTCTTGCCTTGTCTCTCAGATCGTTCACAGCTTTGTGGAAGTTTCCTGTGGCGCTGATGTTTAGGCCGAGGTATGTATCGTTTTTTGTGTGCTCGAGGGCAACGGTGTCTAGATGGAATTTGTGTTTGTGGTCCTGGCGACTGAGCCTTTTTTGGAACACCATTATTTTGGTATTACTGAGATTTACTGTCAGGGCCCAGGTCTGTCAGGGCCCAGGTCTGTCAGGGCCCAGGTCTGTCAGGGCCCAGGTCTGACAGAATCTGTGCAGAAGATCTAGGTGCTGCTGAAGGCCCTCATTAGTTGGTGACAGAAGCACCAGATCATCAGCAAACAGTAGACATTTGACTTCAGATTGTAGTAGGGTGAAGCCGGGTGCTGCAGACTGTTCTAGTGCCCTCGCCAATTCATTGATATATAAGTTGAAGAGGGTGGGGCTTAAACTGCATCTCTGTAAGTATAGCCAATTGGAATTTGTGGTCTGTATATGTGATCATTTCATTGAGGATACCATCAACACCACAGGCCTTTTTGGGTTGGAGGGTTTTTATTTTGTCCTGTAGTTCATTCAAGGTAATTGGAGAATCCAGTGGGTTCTGGTAGTCTTTAATAGTTGATTCTAAGATTTGTATTTGGTCATGTATATGTTTTTGCTCTTTGTTCTTTGTTATAGAACCAAAAAGATTGGAGAAGTGGTTTATCCATACATCTCCATTTTGGATAGATAATTCTTCGTGTTGTTGTTTAGTGTTTTCAAATTTTCCCAGAAGTGGTTAGACTCTATGGATTCTTCAATTACATTGAGCTGATTTCTGATGTGCTGTTCCTTCTTTTTCCGTAGTGTATTTCTGTATTGTTTTAGTGATTCACCATAGTGAAGGTATAGACTCAGGTTTTCTGGGTCTCTATGTTCTTGGTTGGACAGGTTTCTTTCTGAGGTTTTTACATTCTTCATCAAACCATTTGTCTTTGTTGTTCATTTTCTTCGCTTTTCTTTTTGAAATTCCTAGATTTGATAGGGAAGCTGAGAAGTCAAATATACTGTTTAGATTTTCTACTTCCAAGTTTACTATTACAGTGGAATGTTTTGTCCAGGAAGTTGTCTAAAAGGGATTTAATTTGTTGTTGCCTAATCGTTTTTTTGGTAGGTTTCAACACTACTTTCCTTCCATCTATAGCATTTCTTAATATTATTCAGATCCTTTGGCTTTGATGCCTCATGATTGAGTATTTGCTCTGTTCAGGTAGACTGTGATTTTGCTGTGGTCTGATATGGGTGTCAGTGGGCTGACTGAACGCTCTGAGAGACTCTGGGTTGAGGTCAGTGATAAAGTTGTCTACAGTACTACTGCCAAGAGAGGAGTTATTGCTGTACCTACCATAGGAGTCCCCTCGAAGCCTACCATTGACTATGTACATACCCAGCGTCCGACAGAGCTGCAGGAGTTGTGACCTGTTTTTGTTGGTTATGTTGTCATAGTTGTGTCCACGGGGGCATATGGGGGAGGGAATGCTGTCACCTCCAGGTAGGTGTTTGTCCCCCTGTGTGCTGAGGGTGTCAGGTTCTTGTCCGGTTCTGGCATTTAGGTCGCCACAGACTAGTACATGTCCCTGGGCCTGGAAATGGTTGATCTCCCCCTCTAGGATGGAGAAGCTGTCTTCGTTAAAGTATGGGGATTCTAGTGGGGGGATATAGGTAGGATGGAAAAGCTGTCTTCATTAAAGTATGGGGATTCTAGTGGGGGGGATATAGGTAGGATGGAGAAGCTGTCTTCATTAAAGTATGGGGATTCTAGTGGGGGGATATAGGTTGCAACCATGAGGACATTTTCTCTGTTGAGATAATTTCTTTATTAATTTCTAGCCAGATGTAAAATGTTCCTGTTTTGATTAATTTAATAGAGTGGGTTAGGTCTGTTCTATACCAAATTAGCATACCCCCTGAGTCCCTTCACTGTTTCACACCTGGTAGTTTGGTGGATGGGACTCCCAGCTCTCTGTAACCTAGAGGGTAACCAGTGGGTCCGTCTCCTCTGTACCACCCACCTGGTAGTTTGGTGGATGGGACTACCAGCTCTCTGTAACCTAGAGGGCAACTAGTTGGTCTGTCTCTTTCTCTATCTCTATTCTCTCTCTCTCTCTCTCCAAAACAGAAGTCAGTCCAGTAACCTTTGACCTGTATCATTTGATCCTTTTTGACTCAAATTCTCAACCATTGTACTTAAGCTGACCAGCGACTCACACGCTTCCCTCTTGGTGAGGTTTGGTTGACCTTTTGACTAAAGTAGTGGGGGTTGATATCCCCAGCAACACCACACAAAGACACGTAATATGGATGTGTGTGTGTGTGTGTGTGTGTGTGTGTGTGTGTGTGTGTGTGTGTGTGTGTGTGTGTGTGTGTGTGTGTGTGTGTGTGTGTGTGTATCCTACTGCATGGAGTTCATACTTCACTGGATTATAGAATAAGCAGGAAGTTCCTTATTGGGGATGGCATTACACTCTGGTTGAATCTCAAACGGCACACTTTCCCTTATATAGTGCAGTAATTTTGGTCAAACACATGTTATTTATTTATTATTTTCATCCTCCTTCCCTCTTACTGATGTTGATCCAGATTGTATGTGACAGAGAGAGTGAGGTCATGATCAGATGAGCTCCTGCATTTTTCAGCATGTTCTTGAAAAAAGATAGATTTAGAGTTAGATAAACTTGGATTTGTTTTGTCAGGGACATATACAGGATACTACCCTCTACAACATAGCCTTCACTCCAAATCAAAACCTACAACCTGATTTTGGACGGAATTACGGAATCACCTAGAAGGTTTACAACTACCAAAGATTATTATTCCAACGCTATACAGCAAATTCTCTGGAAAACAACAGAAACCTGAAAACACCATCCAACCTGGAACCGAGTGAGTCATGTTTAGTCTGAAGCTATATTTTATTTCCAAAAGCCAAGAAGAAAAATACATGACATTACTTTATAAGGACTGAATGTTAAATTAACCACTTGTGCATTGGGAAAAGTAGAAGAAGCTTTTTCAATCACTCCCTTCAGTGCTGTGGCTCCACTTTCTTGCTGTGTTCTCAGGTGGTTTGTGCCTGTGTGTATTATTATGGTGAACCTAGTTGGTCCTCAGACAGAAGGTCTAGGGGGCGCTGGGTGTTTGGACACCAGAGTTTAGACAAGCTGTGTTTCGGAACAAGTTTTTTTTCTTGTATATATTCCCATTTGAGTCCATAAGAAGTACAATCTGACTCGGGGAACAAAACATCGATATTTTGGGTCCATGGCCAGGAAACTCCCCAGACCTTAATCCCATTGAGAACTTCTGGTCAATCCTCAAGAGGTGGGTGGACAAACAAAACCCACAAATTCTGACAGACTCCATGCATTGATTATGCAAGAATGGGCTGCCATCAGTCAGGATGTGGCTCAGAAGTTAATTGACAGCATGCCAGGGCGGATTGCAGAGGTCTTGAAAAAGAAGGGTCAACACTGCAAATATTGACTCTTTGCATCAACTTCATGTAATTGTCAATAAAAGCCTTTGACACTTATGAAATGCTTGTAATTATACTTCAGTATTCCATAGTAACATCTGACAAAAATATCTAAAGACACTGAAGCAGCAAACTTTGTGCAAACTAAAGGGCTTTGACACCTCTCACTTGACATGTCAGTGCTAATTGAAGTTGTATCAAGCTTGGCAGCTTTATCTCCACCCTGCTACCATGAAAAGACTTCCACCCTGCTACCATACAGCGGGTAAATGCAAGTATTTCCCGTGACTGTGCCTCAAAACCAAATGTTTTCCTGGCCCACCACTCCACCCTGGACTTGAACAGTCTGTATGACCAGGTCCACCTATACAAGGCAGCAGTGCCCACCTTTGCCCGGACCCTAAAGGACATCGCTCTCAACCGCAGCCCCAACACCTCACACAGGAGCAATAGATCAATAGACACCCCGCCCAGACCAGCGAGACACTCTCCCAGACCTGTGGGACCCCCCCCCCCCGGACCTACCCATAGAGGACCTACATCCAGACCACAGCAGCACCAGCCACATACACACCCCCACCCCAACCAATCAACACCCCCCCAAGTCAACCATGCCCACACCCCATTTAGGCCCCCTCAGATCAGACCTATGCCCCTCCTGCCCACCCCATGCACCCCACGCCCGCAAAGAGGGCCTCAACATGGAAGTCACACATACGCCCAGGCCGTGACCAGGCAAACAGGCCCAACCCCCACTCATACACGAGGCCAAACCACACGACCAACAACATTGGACAGTTTATGGAACACAAAGCCTTCACTATCTCATCCTGGAATATTTTACTTTGGCCTAAAGAGCAGGAACCCAGACTTCGTCAAAGAAATTGGAAATAAAGACTTTGTCATCCTACAAGAAACATGGTATAGAGGAGACGGACCCACTGGTTGTCCTCTAGGTTACAGAGAGCTGGGAGTCCCATCCACCAAACTACCAGGTGTGAAACAGTGAAGGGACTCAGGGGGTATGCTAATTTGGTATAGAGCAGACCTAACTCACTCCATTAAATTAATCAAATCAGGAACATTTTACATCTGAAATTCAAAAGGAAATTATTTCAACAGAGGAAAATGTCCTCCTGTGTGCTACCTATATCCCCCCACTAGAATCCCCATACTATAATGAAGACAGCTTCTCCATCCTGGAGGGGGAAATCAATCATTTCCAGGCCCAGGGACATGTACTAGTCTGTGGTGACCTAAATGCCAGAACTGGACAAGAACCTGACACCCTCAGCACACAGGGGGACAAACACCTACCTGGAGGTGACAGCAATCCCTCCCCCATACGCCCCCCTAGACACAACTACGACAACATAACCGACAAAAACGGGTCACAACTCCTGCAGCTCTGTTGCATGATGGGTAGGTACATAGTCAATGGTAGGCTTCGAGGGGACTCCTACGGTAGGTACACTTATAGCTCATCTCTTGGCGGTAGTACTGTAGACTACTTTATCACTGACCTCAACCCAGAGTCTCTCAGAGCGTTCACAGTCAGTCCACTGACAACCCTATCAGACCACAGCAAAATCACAGTCTACCTGAACAGAGCATTACTCAATCATGAGGCATCAAAGCCAAAGGAACTGAGTAATATTAAGAAATGCTATAGATGGAAGGAATGTAGTTTGGAAATCTACCAAAAAACAATTAGGCAAGAACAAATTCAATCTCTTTTAGACAACTTCCTGGACAAAACGTTCCACTGTAATAGTGAAGGTGTAAACTTGGAAGTAGAAAATCTAAACAGTATATTTGACCTCTCAGCTTCCCTATCAAATCTAGGAATTTCAAAAAGAAAAGCGAAGAAAATGAACAACAAAGACAAATGGTTTGATGAAGAATGTAAAAACCTCAGAAAGAAACCTGTCCAACCAAGAACATAGAGACCCAGAAAACCTGAGTCTAGTCCTTCACTATGGTGAATCACTAAAACAATACAGAAATACACTATGGAAAAAGAAGGAACAGCACGTCAGAAATCAGCTCAATGTAATTGAGGAATCCATAGACTCTAAACACTTCTGGGAAAATTGGAAAAACACTGAACAAACAACAACACAAAGAATTATCTATCCAAAATGGAGATATGTGGGTAAACCACTTCTCCAAACTTTTTGGCTCTATAAAAAAGAACAAACAGCAAAAGCATATGCATGATCAAATACAAATCTTAGAATCAACTGTTAAAGACTACCAGAACCCACTGGATTCTCCAATTACCTTGAATGAGCTACAGGACAAAATAAAAACCCTCCAACCCAAAAAGGCCTGTGGTGTTGATGGTATCCTCAATGAAATTACAAAATATACAGACAACAAATTCCAATTGGCTATACTAAAACTCTTTAACATCCTCCTCAGCTCTGGCATCTTCCCCAATATTTGGAACCAAGGACTGATCACCCTAATCCACAAAAGTGGAGACAAATTTGACCCCAGTAACTACCGTGGAAAATGCGTCAACAGCAACCTTGGGAAAATCCTCTGCATTATCATTAACAGTAGACTCGTACATTTCCTCACTGAAAACAATGTACTGAGCAAATGTAAAATTGCCTTTTTACCAAAGTATCGTACGACAGACCATGTATTCACCCTGCACACCCTAATTGACAAACAAAACAAAACAAAGGCAAAGTCTTCTCATGCTTTGTTGATTTCAAAAAAGGCGTCGACTCAAATTTGGCATGAGGGTCTGCTATACAAATTGATGGAAAGTGGTGTTGGGGAAAAATATATGACATTATAAAATCCATGTACACAAACAACAAGTGTGCGGTTAAAATAGGCAAAAAACACACACATTTCTTCCCATTGGGCCGTGGGGTGAGACAGGGATGCAGTTTAAGCCCCACACTCATCAACTTATATATTAACGAATTGGCGAGGGCACTAGAACAGTCTGCAGCTCCCGGTCTCACCCTACTAGAATCTGAAGTCAAATGTCTACTATTTGCTGATGATTTGGTGCTTCTGTCACCAACCAATGAGGGCCTTCAGCAGCACCTAGATCATCTGCACAGATTCTGTCAGACCTGGGCCCTGACAGTAAATCTCAGTAATACCAAAATAATGGTGTTCCAAAAAAGGCTCAGTCGCCAGGACCACAAATACAAATTCCATCTAGACACCGTTGCCCTGGAGCACACAAAAAACTATACATACCTCGGCCTAAACATCAGCGCCACAAGTAACTTCCACAAAGCTTTGAACGAGCTGAGAGACAAGGCAAGAAGGGCATTCTATGCCATCAAAAGGAACATAATATTCGACATAGCAATTAGGATCTGGCTAAAAATACTTGAATCAGTTATAGAATGCATTGCCCTTTATGGTTGTGAGGTCTGGGGTCCAACCAACCAAGAATTCACAAAATGGGACAAACACAAAATTGAGACTCTGCATGCAGAATTCTGCGATTCACAAACCTTCCATAACAAAGCCATCACTTACAGAGAGATTAACCTGGAGAAGAATCCCCTAAGCAAGCTGGTCCTGGGGCTCTGTTCACAAACACAAACACACCCCACAGAGCCCCAGGACAGCAACACAATTAGACCCAACCAAATCTTGAGAAAAGAAAAAGATAATTACTTCAAATCAAATTTATTTATATAGCCCTTCTTACATCAGCTTATATCTCAAAGTGCTGTACAGAAACCCAGCCTAAAACCCCAAACAGCAAGCAATGCAGGTGTAGAAGCTGCATTGGAAAGATGTAACAAAAAAACAGAGCAAACTAGAAAGCTATTTGGCCCTAAACAGAGAGTACACAGTGGCAGAATACCTGACCACTGTGACTGACCCAAACTTAAGGAAAGCTTTGACTATGTACAGACTCAGTGAGCATAGCCTTGCTACTGAGAAAGGCTGCCGTAGGCAGACCTGGCTCTCAAGAGAAGACAGGCTATGTGCACACTGCCCACAAAATGAGGTAGAAACTGAGCTGCAATTGCTAACCTCCTGCCCAATGTATGACCATATTAGAGACACACATTTCCCTCAGATTACACAGATCCACAAAGAATTAGAAAACAAACACGATTTTGATAAACTCCCATATCTACTGGGTGAAATACCACAGTGTACCATCACAGCAGCAAGATGTGTGACTTGTTGCCACAAGAAAAGGTCAACCAGTGAAGAACAAACACCATTGTAAATACAACCCATATTTATGCTTATTTATTTTCCCTTTTGTACTTTAACCATTTGCACATCGTTACGATACTGTATATAGACATAATATGACATTTGTAATGTCTTTATTATTTTGAAACTTCTGTGAGTGTAATGTTTACTGTTCAATTTTATTGTTTATTTCACTTTTGTTTATTATCTACTTCACTTGCTTTGGCAATGTTAAGATATGTTTCCCATGACATTAAAGCCCCTTGAATTGAAACTTGAATTGAATTTACAGAAAGACCGAAAGAGAGAGAGAGAGAGTAGAGAGAAGAAGAGAGAGAAAAGGAGATTGAGAGATAGAGAGAGAGGAGAGAGAGAGAGAGAGAGAGAGAGAGAGAGTAGAGAGAGAGAGAGACAAAGAGAGAGACAGAGAGAGAGAGACAGAGAGAGAGAGAGGGGGGAAGAGGAGAGAGAGAGAGAGAGAGAGAGAGGGGGGGAAGAGAGAGAGAGAGCGAGAGAGACATTATGTTTGTCATTCGTACTTGTTGACCTGAGCTAGTTTGCTTTTTGCTGAGTGTGTGAAATACTTGTTTGCGTGTATACTGTATGATTGTGTGTGAAACACGTGAGTATTACCCTAATTACCCTAATTACCCTACCTGATTACACCAGTCAATGTGTCAATAGACAGAACTAACTATAAAAAGTAGCAAAATGGGACAAACACCAAATTGAGACTCTGCAAAAATATCCTCCGTGTACAACGTAGAACACCAAATAACGCATGCTGTTTTATGGCGGTTTTGGAGCAGTGGCTTCTTCCTTGCTGAGCGGCCTTTCAGGTTATGTTGATATAGGACTTGTTTTACTGTGGATATAGATACTTTTGTACCTGTTTCCTCCAGCATCTTCACAAGGTCCTTTACTGTTGTTCTGGGATTGATTTGCACTTTTCACACCAAAGTACGTTCATCTCTAGGAGACAGAACGCGTCCACTTCCTGAGCGGTATGATGGCTGCGTGGTCCCATGGTGTTTATGCTTGCGTACTATTGTTTGTACAGATGAAGGTGGTACCTTCAGGTATTTGGAAATTGCTCCCAAGGATGAACCAGACTTGTGGAGGTCTACAGTGTTTTTCTGAGGTCTTGGCTGATTTCTTTTGATTTTCCCATGATGTCAAGCAAAGAGGCACTGAGTTTGAAGGTAGGCCTTGAAATACATCCACAGGTACACCTCCAATTGACTCAAATGATGTCAATTAGCCTATCAGAAGCTTCTAACATCATTTTCTGGAATTTTCCAAGCAGTTTAAAGGCACAGTCAAGTTAGTGTATGTAAACTTCTGACCCACTGGAATTGTGATACAGTGAATTATAAGTGAAATAATCTGTCTGTAAACAATTGTTGTAAAAATTACTTGTGTCATGCACAAAGTAGATGTCCTAACCGACTTGCCAAAACTATAGTTTGTTAACAAGACATTTGTCGAGTGGTTAAAAAACGTGTTTTAATGACTCCAACCTAAGTGTCGTGTCTTTGGCTATGCCGGATTAAGTGATATGACATGCTAACTTATAAAATTATTTCTCTGTAATTGATATTACCTGATTAAGCTAATCATGTAAATGTAATTAACTAGAAAGTCGGGGCACCACAGAAGAACGTTTATAGAGCTGTTATCCTCTGAATAAACTCTTAAAATACTTAGTAATATTTTACATCAATAGCAGTCAATCTTAACCCATATGTTGTTTCAGTCTCATCATGAAAGTTGTAATTCTTGGTTATCTGCACGAACCCAGTCTTTACTAAAATCATCCATACATCAATTGTCTTAAAATCATTTATTTACTACACTAAGTAATTAACAGAAAACATACAAACAGTAATTATCGTCACACAGGATTGGTAGGGGAATGTGCCCTACTGGCTAACAAGCATGGCTGGTCTGTTAGACAATGGGTCATAAAACGGTAAGCTGAGAAGTTACACAGAGTTCATTCATATTAACAATTGAAGGCTCACTCATTCGGGAACAATTGTAATATCAATATATATTTACGCTCATGTGTCGTCGGGATTCGTGTTGGAGAGTTTTGTTCTGATGGAGAGTTTGTCAGCGTTCTCTCTCTCTCTCTCGGTTAGAATGGATCTGTCAGAGCGACATTCATGAATGTCGTCATAGAATGGATGTGGTTGGTCTTCGCGTTCGATGATATAATTTACTTAGCTGCAGACTAATAATTAATATCAAAGACTTGTTCTTATTCTGTCGGTCTCGATAGTAAAAGTTAACCACGTGGTATAGTTCACTTTCAGTAGAGTACTTGGCTGGTCAAACCTCTGGGCCAAACTCACGATGGAGTGTAGGCCTGGTCTGTAGAAATGTAAATCAGGGGGTCTTTTATAGTACCCAGAGAACAGGCTTGTCAAATGACGCCTGGTCCTGTATGTGTCCCTGGGGGCGTGCCTATGACTGAGCTAGACTTGGTTACAGAAATATAATTCTATCACATTAACATCAGTACATAGCATCTCAATGTATTACAAATAGCTTTATCCTTAATAATACATTGTATACACCCATGTGGATTCAGTCTCATCGCTGAGGCTATCATGTAGACTGTTTTAGGGTAATATGGCTATGTTGTCTCTTCTGAGTATCACAAAATTGTACCAAGCGGATCAGTTCGTAGCTGGAGTCTTCATCAATCTTCCATATCTTCTCCAGAACACACATGTCGCTAGGTTCTCCAATTCTATGAGTTGGAAGAATTTCCTTTGTCTCTCTATGAAACATGTTGTAGTAGATTCTCCTCTTGGAATTTTTACAACCCTGGGTTGGGGGGGAAGGTAGGTTGGGTGATGGTACAAAGGGGAGGGGGTCAACTGTCCTTCCTGTACCCAAAGAGGCCAACGTCATGACATACCCCCCCTGGTGGTTTGGATCTTGTTTATCCTGCAAGTTACAAATCAACATAAAATCATGACCACGTGATGTCCCATTGGTAGATCATCGTTGCAGTCCTCTCTGGTGGTTGAACTTGGTAGGCTCTCTGAAAGCGGAGCCGTCCACCACAAGGATGGGCAGTTGAGGTCCGGTTGGTGATCGCCGATGCGGTCTCCTCTAGTGGCGTACCTTGGTAGGTTCCCTGGAAGCTGTAAAGTACCCCAGGGAGGGCCAGGGGATGTCCTGGTTGTTGATCGCCGTTGCGGTCCCCCCCTCTGGTGGTTTACCTTGGTAGTCTCTCTGACAGCGGGCATGCCGCCACAAGGATAGGTTGTGGGTGTCCGGATTTGGGGTCGCCGTTCCGGACCCGTCGTCCAGACTGGAAGATCTGGGCAGTAACTTAGGCAGATGTTAACAACGCACACACACTCATGAAATATATATGATTACATTCATTCCCCAATGAGCGGCGTTGTGGCACTAAGTGATGGTTGTATGGGGACTTTGTTTATGGCTCTATCACTTCCTATGCGTCAAAGGAACTGAACCGAAAAGGAATGAAAGCATAAACAAAAGATATACAAAATATCATTCTCACACAAAAATCATCTAATTGGACTGTATTATATATACATCCAATGTTCTGGCAAAATGATTATCATGGCATTGTCTCTAATGCCATATCTAGGGTTTTTCCTACTTGGTGTGTTGCTTAGGCGCTATCCTAAGTTGATAACTATATGATAAGTCTACAGCTGTAATGCACTAGTTTTGGGCAGTCTACAGGGATGACCTATGGACTTCTGGGAAGAAAACTGGTGAGTGCTGTAGAGTCAAAGGCCTAGAAGTAAATGTTCAACTTTACTAAGGCTGGTATATTGCTTGGGCCCTTAAGTGGTCCTAGCATAAATCCTAATTGGATGTTCCGTTGTGCATGTGCGCTTATGCTTACACAAGCGCGCATGTCAAGGGAAGAAAACCAAGTATCCGGGCAGATTACAACTTGTTCAGAATGAGTCTGACGTAGTCAGGTAATTTTCAGGTCAATGCCTGGAGGTCAGTCAGAATTGGTGTCAAGGGAGTCTGTAGTAGTTTTCTACAAGTCACGGTGTCTTCCACTATTGTAGTGGCGTTAGGTATGAAGTCTATTTCATAGCTATGTTATCCACGGAGGAGCTAACCTCACGACGGAAGTACTCTTTAAGTATTGGACCAGTCATACGTGGTGTGATCATGGTTCATGACTTCTAATAATTTTCCTCCTGAATGGAGGGTCCTATTTATTAGTGACATGTGTGTTAACCATTGGAAGAGTGCACTGGAGATTCCCCTCCACGTGTTGCACTCTGAGTGACTCCTATGTCGCTGTTGTCGATGGTAATTTGATTGGTTAAATCTCTAACCTTCTTACTGATTGTAGCTGGACTGACTGTTGCTAGTATTGGTACTGGTACTCAAGGGGACCAGTTATCCTACCGATTTATTCTGAAATATTATCTACCGGAACACGTGATTGGAGCATTTTACTAGTTGTATTGTAGTTGAACCTACACATGGCAAAGAATGATTATTGATGCCATTTGTTTTGGAGGTGGACAAGTCCACTGGACTTCCTTTACGACCAGTGTGGTACACCTCAGTACTATCTTAGATGTGTTCTAAGATAATCCCCGTCTAGGGGCCTGTCTGCTCCTCACTGTTCTCATAGGAGAGTTTACAACTAGATTTGATTTATGCTCTGGCGGCCTCGTACGGTGTTGTCCGTAGTCTTGACCCCCCCACCGGCCTCGATGAGGCTCATCATGGGTCTGGGCTACTATTCCCCCCCTTTGTGCCTCGGGACCCCCCCCACCAGCGGGTGGTGTTGGTGTCCGATGCGCAAACAAGAAGATCGGACCCTACGTACGAGTTTTCAGCGGCCGCGTTGTTATGAGAATGGCTGTAACCTTTCAACCAAATCTCCTGGTGTTTGTGCTTCAAAACGCTCAGTGGCTGTCGAGGCATGTCAGTCCCCACCGCGTCCGCGTGTGGCAACCTCTTCATTACCTGCGAACTGAGACGAGGATATCGGTCTGTGATATTGCAAAGTGTTTCACCAGTGGGAGTCATCGGGTCAGTTGCTGGACTGACGCCATTAGTGTCATTGTAAGGGGTGACAGTCCCCAACAAAGCGGAAGGTGTATCATCGGAAGCAGAGTATACTCTGCGCATCGATGTTTTTCTTGCTGGGACGGCCGCAGTGCTTGCGGAAGTGTCCAAAGGGCAAGAGAAGTGCATATCAACTATCGTATTGCACGACTGCAAGGAGGAGGGAAGTTGCTTATTCACAGAGACAGCTGGCTCGAAATCATGAAAAGAATGGACAATCAGGTTGGCTGATGGAATGTGTCGAGATATCGTAATATCTCCATGGATCGGATTTTGTACCAAGAGGTTTCTAAACGTCTTTTTCCCAAGGGGTGCTTTCGACAGATACCCCTCGTGAAGGACTGCGTTGCAGCTAGCGTTAGGGGAAGACAGTGTGGTCAGTGGAGAAGGCACTGTGGCCTGTGACCATACCTGGTTGGTTTTCCAATCCATCAATGGGAGTAACCGATCAATCAAGTCTGCTCCAAGTAGGAGGGTTACAGTTTCGAGGCTGGTAACATACACAGGGTGAACGAGCGATACGTCCTGGAAGTGTAGTTTCAGCATGACTCTCAATGGGAGAGGCGAGGTAGTCTGAGTGACCCCTCGAAGTTTAGTGTCGCATCGTTCCACTTTTAACCAACGTTTAGTTGGCTTCAAAGCCCTTTTGAGATCATCAAACAATGTTTGAGAGATGAGTGATATTGTCGCACCCGAATCAATTAGCGCATGACAAGCTAAGCAGTCCTCCAGGACTGTTTCCAGGTATGGCCGTTTAGATTCGTGGTTAGTGGACATATTCCCCACAAAGTGGAGTGGCCGTTCGCAACGACGTGATGTGCCATGTCTGTTCAAGATGGAAGCAGATTGACTTTTCCGATTTTGAGGGGGCTTGGCTTTAACGAAGCGTTTGACCTTTATCTTCGCAACTTTTGTATCAGAGTCTATAGACAAAGCCCGGGGGCTTGTTTCTTGATCAAGCGGGCCCTGGATAGGGTCTTGAATGAGAGCGGGAGAAATTTGAACTTTAACGTCCTTGCTATGGGTGTTAATTCCTGCGGACCTGGTGTCCGGTAATTCCCCGTCTAGTCCTTGTGACTTATCTTTTACCCTTTTCTCAAATTGTTCTCGCTTAAGTTCTTCCCATAGTGGGACTTCTGGAGAACATTGGTCTATGTTTTGATCGTCCTTCAACCCTTTGTTACCCTTGTGCTCTGACACTTTTTGTGGGTTGGGTGCTGGAACGAAGCGAACGGGTCGATTGTAGCGGTAGTCATGTTGATGGCTACGTACTTTACAGTTATTTCGACCGCGGAGGTTATTGGAATCGTGGTTTCGTGGTAGAAACTGTTGTTGTGCGTCATCTGTCGACGCTCCAATACCTGATAATGCACCCTCTAACTGGAGTGAGTGCTCCTGGTTAAACTTCAAAACTGAGTGGTCAGGGCTCTTAGCGTTGTGAACTTTTGATGCCTCAAAAGCTGTGCTTGCAAGCTCTCTGAGTTGTAAGATAGGCAAGCCAACGTGGGCGGCAGGGCCCAAGTAGGTAATGAAGGTGGGATACATGTTCGACAGAAACATTTGTTTGAATGGTAAAAGCTCTTCCATTCCTGTTTCTGTGAGTAGGCCAAAGTAAGCTGAACGAAGCCTATGATAGTAAGCTTGTGGGTGTTCGTTCCGAGCTTGTTTGACGGTGTTAGCCAGTGAGCTATCGTGTTTGCGAGTCGCAGAACCACTGAATTCTAATTTCAAAGCTGTGGCAAGTTTAGTGTAGTCATTTAGCACGTGTTGCTGTTGTAGACGAATGAACCTTGTCACGTGTCTATTTGACGTTCGCTTCAACAGGTAAACCCTGTCAGAACCCGTAGCGTTCGGGTAGCCATCCAACGCATCCTCTATGTCAGCTAGGAACGTCTCAGTATCGTTTGGCTGACCTGGAATGGGGTCAAAGGTGGGGAAATTCTTGACGAGTTTGTCAAGGTATTCCGCGCCAAGCGGGCGGAGAGGGTTGGCTTCATCCTGTGGAGAGATTGGGGCCGAAAGGCCAAGAGAGGAAGCCAAGCCTTGTTGTTGTTGGCCAAGAGGCGCCATATAACTCAGTTGCGAAGGGCAAAGAGGATTAGACTGAGGGACACATGAGGGAGGCAATGTCTGAAACCTATTGTCTTCACTCCTGTGAGTACAGGGCTCCGGTTGCTTGGATGGGAAGTCGCGCTGTAGAGCGTAACCATTCTGGATTTCCTCCAGATGGTACCTAAGGGTGGAATTCTGCTGCATTGCAGAGTCCACTTGAGCGCTTAGAGTACTGATTTTGGACACGTGAGTGTCACACCTGCTCCTTTCGGTCTCAAACTTATCTGTCATGGTTTGCAGATAGAGGTCTTGAGTACGGAGCGAGAGATTCAGTGATGAGATTTCCTCTGCTTGCTTAGAAATCAATATTTCCAACCTCATCACCTGAGTTCTCTCATCATTCATTTGGTCAGCAACTTCAATAAGTTCTGCTGATTTATCATCCAACTTTGTCATTGTGTTCATTAACTGATCGTCTTTGGTCTGCAGCGCTTTGAGGAGCACCGTGTTATTTTGAGTAACATTCAACAAAACAGCATGCATGTTGTCAAGTTGAGCGCTCCTGTTTGTAGATAACTCTTCAGATTTATCTAGTTTGGCGTGGACATCATCGTATTTAGTTTTGGCTAAATCGAGTTGTTCCTGTAGCCTATGATTTTGTTCCTGTAGAAAACGATTTTGTTGAAGAGCTTGTGCTTGTTCATCGTCATACGTTTTTGCAATTACATTTAATTGTTCAGTTTTCGAACGCAGTTCCATAGCTAGCAGAATTTTTCCCTTGTCTGCCTTGGTCATTGGTTTCCCGGTTCTCTCCACCTGTCCCTTTATGTCTACCATTACCTGCTCGTGCTTCAGCTGTGCACTGCGGTATTGGACAGATGGCAATCTCGGATGGCAAGACATCAGAGCTAGACTGGAGAGAACCTTTACGAGGCCTGCACCCGATGGTTGATTTTGGAAAACATTGTTGTCTGCTTTTCCACTAATGGCATAATTAGGGTTGTTATCGCTGCTGAGGTCAGAGATCAATCCATTTACGGGTGGAGGTTCACTAATTAGCGGGCGAGTGGGGACCACCCCCTCTGATAGCTTGCACATTATTAGAACATTTGAAAGGAAAAATGTTTTTCCTAATTTTCCAAAATTTGGTTTTGGAACGTGGGGAGCTGCAAAGACGATTTTAATCTATTTATAGACGTTAATGAACCATCAGTACTGTACAGTACTGTGGAAGTTGGGCGTGAATGAATTTGCAAAAGCAAATTGAATTAATCAATGCCAATGATTAGTCCTACCTGGGTAGGCTGTCTGGGTATTAAACTTGAATTACCTGAGAGTTTGCTTCATCCAGGTTAATATGCAAAGTTTAAGTTGTCTCATTTAATTGGAAGAACCTAGAAAGGTATGTTCGACAATTTAACTTATTAAATTGAATGAGACGATTGGTTCCTACAATCTCCACTGATTGGATATCATAAGTGTAAACCGTAGGTCAAATGTTGGGACCCTTCACCACTAGGGTACGCTCCTACCTGGACTGAGCGTCAGTAAAGGGGTTTTACTGACTGTGCCTTGCTAAAGCAGATTTTACTGATTAATCTATTTATGATATATCAAACCTGTATAGGCTATCTGGGAATTAACTTTGAATTACCTGAGAGGTTGCTTCATCAAGGTTAATATGCAAAGTTTAAGTTGTCTCATTTAGTTGGAAGAACCTAGAAAGGTATGTTTGACAATTTAACTAAATAAATTGAATGAGGCAATGATACCCAAGCAATTCATATTGCGGAGTTATCCTAACAGTAATGTAGTTTAAATGTTATGGGTACATTCACCACTATACTTTCCCTTAAGGCCGAAGCCACATGGGATTCACTCCCGTCAGTAATGGGTTTTACTGAAGGTGCCTTGCTAAAGCAGATTTTACTGATTAATCTATTTAGGATATATCAAACCTGTATAGGCTATCTGGGAATTAACTTTGAATTACCTGAGAGGTTGCTTCATCAAGGTTAATATGCAAAGTTTAAGTTGTCTCATTCAGTTGGAAGAACCTAGAAAGGTATGTTCGACAATTTAACTAAATAAATTGAATGAGGCAATGATACCCAAGCAATTCATATTGCGGAGTTATCCTAACAGTAATGTAGTTTAAATGTTTAGGGTACATTCACCACTATACTTTCCCTTAAGGCCAAAGCCACATGGGATTCACTCCCGTCAGTAATGGGTTTTACTGAATGTGCCTTGCTAAAGCAGATTTTACTGATTAATCTATTTATGATATATCAAACCTGTATAGGCTATCTGGGAATTAACTTTCAATTAACCTGAGAGCCTTGCTTCATCTAAGTTAAGTTTGGAAAAAGTTAATCATGTCTCATTATGGACGCCCAATCAATTTTGGATATTTTTTAAAAAGATCCACTTGAAAAGGTAAATCTGGCAATTTCACTTGTTAGTTAAATTGAATGAGACGTCATATCCCGTGCTCCACGTTTGAATTTCCCCGAGATGTGCTGGCAATTCTTCACCACCAGGGTGCAGAATGATGAAATTTAAACGGAAGTACAAAGGTCGGACTTCCGTCGCGCTACGGAGGAATTTTAAACGTGGTACGGAGAGAGGAAATGTTCCCTCTCTGTTAGCTTGCCCGTAATGCTAGTAGCTATTGCTACTTGGTTCAGAAGTATCCTTCCAAGCACCAAAATAGGATCCTTTCACTTATGGAAAGGGTGGGTTTTCTAGTGACGTCTCACCTTAACCCCATTCAGCATATTCTGCTAGCGTTTCTGCTGACCGGAGCGACACGGTACTAAAATACAGATACGCATACGGTCTGCCCACACTGTCCTAGTGCTGTAGGCAAATTATTCGGCTCGGTTACCGGACAGTTAACTTCTAAATTCTAACCTTACTCTAGAAGTTAATATTTACCGACAGAAATAGTACAGTTTGGCCTAACGGACTAAAACTGGAATTTATTCCTCACTGCTATCGATATAAGACCGGGCTATTTTAAATAGCTTCTCTCAATGGAAAATGCACAATCACTTTTGTTTAGATAGCAGGCTGTTTGTACAATTCTGTTTGCACAATTGATATATAGAATTTCACAGCAAAGTCCAATTCTATCTTAGATTCCTCGCACGGGGGCTCCATAAATGTCGTGTCTTTGGCTATGCCGGATTAAGTGATATGACATGCTAATTTATAAAATTATTTCTCTGTAATTGATATTACCTGATTAAGCTAATCATGTAAATGTAATTAACTAGAAAGTCGGGGCACCACAGAAGAACGTTTATAGAGCTGTTATCCTCTGAATAAACTCTTAAAATACTTAGTAATATTTTACATCAATAGCAGTCAATCTTAACCCGTATGTTGTTTCAGTCTCATCATGAAAGTTGTAATTCTTGGTTATCTGCACGAACCCAGTCTTTACTAAAATCATCCATACATCAATTGTCTTAAAATCATTTATTTACTACACTAAGTAATTAACAGAAAACATACAAACAGTAATTATCGTCACACAGGATTGGTAGGGGAATGTGCCCTACTGGCTAACAAGCATGGCTGGTCTGTTAGACAATGGGTCATAAAACGGTAAGCTGAGAAGTTACACAGAGTTCATTCATATTAACAATTGAAGGCTCACTCATTCGGGAACAATTGTAATATCAATATATATTTACGCTCATGTGTCGTCGGGATTCGTGTTGGAGAGTTTTGTTCTGATGGAGAGTTTGTCAGCGTTCTCTCTCTCTCTCTCGGTTAGAATGGATCTGTCAGAGCGACATTCATGAATGTCGTCATAGAATGGATGTGGTTGGTCTTCGCGTTCGATGATATAATTTACTTAGCTGCAGACTAATAATTAATATCAAAGACTTGTTCTTATTCTGTCGGTCTCGATAGTAAAAGTTAACCACGTGGTATAGTTCACTTTCAGTAGAGTACTTGGCTGGTCAAACCTCTGGGCCAAACTCACGATGGAGTGTAGGCCTGGTCTGTAGAAATGTAAATCAGGGGGTCTTTTATAGTACCCAGAGAACAGGCTTGTCAAATGACGCCTGGTCCTGTATGTGTCCCTGGGGGCGTGCCTATGACTGAGCTAGACTTGGTTACAGAAATATAATTCTATCACATTAACATCAGTACATAGCATCTCAATGTATTACAAATAGCTTTATCCTTAATAATACATTGTATACACCCATGTGGATTCAGTCTCATCGCTGAGGCTATCATGTAGACTGTTTTAGGGTAATATGGCTATGTTGTCTCTTCTGAGTATCACAAAATTGTACCAAGCGGATCAGTTCGTAGCTGGAGTCTTCATCAATCTTCCATATCTTCTCCAGAACACACATGTCGCTAGGTTCTCCAATTCTATGAGTTGGAAGAATTTCCTTTGTCTCTCTATGAAACATGTTGTAGTAGATTCTCCTCTTGGAATTTTTACAACCCTGGGTTGGGGGGGAAGGTAGGTTGGGTGATGGTACAAAGGGGAGGGGGTCAACTGTCCTTCCTGTACCCAAAGAGGCCAACGTCATGACATAAGCGTATGTAAACTTCCGACTACAACTGTATGTTTCCCATGCCTATAAAGCACCTTGAATTGAATTGAATTGAGAGAGATTTCTGCAATTTAAAGCACTTCAAACCCAAGAGCTGAGCCCAGAAACGAGCCTTCTCAGTCAGCTGGTGTTGGACCTCACCAACCAAGCTGACACCAGCACTGCTTCAAAAGAAAGAATTCTAATAAACAAAATCATGAACCAATCAAAGGACTCATATTTACAACATTGGAAAAACGAAACAAAATCCCAAATCCGACTAAATTGCTATCTGACCCTAAACAGAGAATATGAATTGGCAGATTATCTCTACTCTGTTCAGAGATATGAAGCAGAGACAGATCCTTACCAAGTACAGGCTGAGTGACCACCTGGCAGAGACAGATCCTTACCAAGTACAGGCTGAGTGACCACCTGGCAGAGACAGATCCTTACCAAGTACAGGCTGAGTGACCACCTGGCAGAGACAGATCCTTACCAAGTACAGGCTGAGTGACCACCTGGCAGAGACAGATCCTTACCAAGTACAGGCTGAGTGACCACCGATTGGCAATAGAAACCAGCAGACATAACAAGACATGGCTACCCAAAGAGGAGTGTGTATGTGGTCACTGCACGACAGGGGAGGTAGAGACAGAGATGCACTTTCTCCTTTACTGTGATAAATATTCCTCACAAAGAGATTCATTATTCACAGAAATGACTACATTTATTCCAAATTTGAACTTATTAAACCCAGAGGAAAAACTAAAAATACTCAATGGTTCCTCTTGCAGCCAAATATGTATTTTCCTGCCACAGCCTGAGGGACACTGAATAATAACATCTGTATAGTTAGCAGTAATTTACTTATTATTACTATTATTGTTATTACTGTTATTGTTATTTCTATTATTATTGTTGTTTATCATTCCAAATAGTATGGGTGGTAATGGTAATGATAACAGTTTAGTAGTGGTGGTGATGATGATAGTAGATGTAGTACTGATGTAATGGTGAAGATGACCGATATTTAGTTATAAGATAGTTATAGTTTCATTTTCCATATTTAGATTTTTATATTTAATTTTGTATTATTTTTTACTGCCATTTTATATTATTATTTGTTATTGTTTATAATTTTATAACAATG
This sequence comes from Salmo trutta, assembly GCF_901001165.1. Lineage (NCBI taxonomy): Eukaryota > Metazoa > Chordata > Actinopteri > Salmoniformes > Salmonidae > Salmo > Salmo trutta. The sequence goes on from NW_021822444.1 coordinate 26,858, forward strand.
TATATTGTATACATTGTTGCTTTGGCAATATTGACACAATGTTTTTCATGCCAATAAAGCAGCTTGAATTTGAGAATATGAATTTGAGAGAAAGAGAAGACAGAGAGAGAGAGAGAGAGAGAGAGAGAGAGAGAGAGAGAGAGAGAGAGAGAGAGAGAGAGAGACAGAGAGAGAGAGAGAGAGAGACACACAAGAGAGAGAGACAGAGAGAGAGAGAGAGAGAGAGACAGAGAGAGAGAGAGATACACAGAGACAGAGAGAGAGAGATAGAGGAGAGACAGAGAACAGAGAGAGAGACAAGAAGAGAGAGAGAACAAAGAGAGAGAGAGAGAGACACAGCA
>NW_021822445.1:0-22500 GCF_901001165.1 Salmo trutta
GGGAGTCGTCTGGGGGGTCTTCTGGGGGAGTCGTCTGGGGGGGTCTCTGGGGGGAGTCGTCTGGGGGGGTCGTCTGGGGGAGTCGTCTGGGGGGGTCGTCTGGGGGGAGTCGTCTGGGGGGAGTTGTCTGGGGAGTCGTCGCAGGGGGGGTCTCTGGGGGGGGTCGTCTGGGGGGGTCGTCTGGGGGGAGTCGTCTGGGGGGGGTCTCTGGGGGAGTCGTCTGGGGGGGGTCTCTGGGGGGAGTCGTCAGTGAGTGGTTGTGCTGTGGTCCCCAGGTGTCGTTGGAGCTGGTGAAGGTGGTGGGAGGATACGGGTTTGAGGGGGGTCGTCTAGGGGTCGCCTGGGTAGTCGTCAGTGAGTGGTTGTGCTGTGGTCCCCAGGTGTCGTTGGAGCTGGTGAAGGTGGTGGGAGGATAACGGGTTTGAGTCGTTCACAACTGTTCTTCAACTGGCCATGCCTGTCATGGTCCTCACCGAGGCTGCACCTGTCAAGAGGACACAGATCAGGTAGGAGAGACACACCTGTACACACACATACACAGACATGTACACACACACACAGACACACACCTGTCTACACACATACAGACAGAAAATACATCTCTTTCTCTATTTGGGACCTCTGGGCTGTGTGGTCTCAACACTTCTTTCTCTCTCTCTGTCTCCCTCTGTCTGTGTCTCTGTCTCTGTCTGTGTGTCTCTCTCTGTCTGTGTGTCTCTCTCTGTCTGTGTGTCTCTCTCTGTCTGTGTGTCTCTCTCTGTCTGTGTGTCTCTCTCTGTCTGTGTGTCTCTCTCTGTCTGTGTGTCTCTCTCTGTCTGTGTGTCTCTCTCTGTCTGTGTCTCTCTCTGTCTGTGTCTCCCTGTCTGTGTCTCCCTGTCTGTGTCTCCCTGTCTGTGTCTCCCTGTCTGTGTCTCTCTGTCTGTGTGTCTCTCTCTGTCTGTGTGTCTCTCTCTGTCTGTGTCTCTCTCTCTGTCTGTGTGTCTCTCTCTGTCTGTGTGTCTCTCTCTGTCTGTGTCTCTCTCTGTCTGTGTCTGTCTCTGTCTGTGTCTGTCTCTGTCTGTGTCTGTCTCTGTCTGTCTCTCTGTCTCCGTCTCTGTCTATCACTGAGTCCTGTCTGTGTCTCTCCTCCTCAGGGAAGACATCTCTTTTTCTATCTGGGACCGCTGGACTGTGTGGGGTCACCAACACTTCTCTCTCTCTGACTTCATCAAGGCAGTGCTGGTGAGACACCATTCATTACTATATGAATTCTCTCTCTGTCAAGGGATTGATAGTCACATATCTATTGATGATATCCTTTTATCATATTTGGTGATGATACTGTTGTTTTGACTGTGTTGTATTACAGGTGAATTATGGGATATATCCATATATGGTGTTGACTGTATTACAGGTGAATTATGGGATAGAATCTACCATGGTGTTGACTGTGTTGTATTCCAGGTGAATTATGGGATAGAACCTACCATGGTGTTGACTGTATTACAGGTGAATTATGGGATATATCCTACCATGCTGTTGACTGTATTACAGGTGAATTATGGGATAGATCCTACCATGGTGTTGACTGTGTTGTATTCCAGGTGAATTATGGGATAGAACCTACCATGGTGTTGACTGTGTTGTATTACAGGTGAATTATGGGATATATCCTACCATAGTGTTGACTGTATTACAGGTGAATTATGGGATAGAACCTACCATGGTGTTGACTGTATTCCAGGTGAATTATGGGATAGATCCTACCATGGTGTTGACTGTATTACAGGGTGAATTATGGGATAGATCCTACCATGGTGTTGACTGTGTTGTATTACAGGTGAATTATGGGATAGATCCTACCATGGTGTTGACTGTGTTGTATTCCAGGTGAATTATGGGATATATCCTACCATGGTGTTGACTGTATTGTATTACAGGTGAATTATGGGATAACCTACCATGGTGTTGACTGTATTACAGGTGAATTATGGGATATATCCTACCATGGTGTTGACTGTATTACAGGTGAATTATGGGATATATCCTACCATGGTGTTGACTGTGTTGTTACAGGTGAATTATGGGATATATCCTACCATAGTGTTGACTGTATTCCAGGTGAATTATGGGATATATCCTACCATGGTGTTGACTGTGTTGTGTTACAGGTGAATTATGGGATATATCCTACCATAGTGTTGACTGTATTACAGGTGAATTATGGGATATATCCTACCATAGTGTTGACTGTGTTTTGTTACAGGTGAATTATGGGATATATTCTACCATGGTGTTGACTGTATTACAGGTGAATTATGGGATAGAACCTACCATGGTGTTGACTGTGTTGTGTTACAGGTGAATTATGGGATATATCCTACCATAGTGTTGACTGTGTTGTATTACAGGTGAATTATGGGATATATTCTACCATGGTGTTGACTGTGTTGTATTCCAGGTGAATTATGGGATATATCCTACCATGGTGTTGACTGTATTGTATTACAGGTGAATTATGGGATAAACCTACCATGGTGTTGACTGTATTACAGGTGAATTATGGGATATATCCTACCATGGTGTTGACTGTATTACAGGTGAATTATGGGATATATCCTACCATGGTGTTGACTGTGTTGTTACAGGTGAATTATGGGATATATCCTACCATAGTGTTGACTGTATTCCAGGTGAATTATGGGATAGAACCTACCATGGTGTTGACTGTATTACAGGTGAATTATGGGATATATTCTACCATGGTGTTGACTGTGTTGTGTTACAGGAGAATTATGGGATATATCCTACCATAGTGTTGACTGTATTACAGGTGAATTATGGGATATATCCTACCATGGTGTTGACTGTGTTGTTACAGGTGAATTATGGGATATATTCTACCATGGTGTTGACTGTATTCCAGGTGAATTATGGGATAGAACCTACCATAGTGTTGACTGTATTCCAGGTGCATTATGGGATAGAACCTACCATGGTGGTCCATGGAGTGAAGATGCTCTATGTTCCTGTGATGCCTGGACACAACAAGAGACTGAAACTAACGTAAGCACTGCAAACACACACACACACACACCACACACACACACACACACACACACACACACACACACACACACACACACACACACACACACAACACACACACACACACACTGTGTCCTCCTGAATCACTGTGAATCTTAGTCTCTCATTCTACTCCCCCATTCCCTCTCCCCCCCTTTCCTCCCTCTCCCCCCCTTTCCCCCTTTCCTCCCTCTCCCCCTTTCCTCCCTTCCTCCCCCCTTTCCTCCCTCTCCCCCCCTTTCCTCCCTCTCCCCCCCCTTCCCTCCCTCTCCCCCCTTCCCTCCCTCTCCCCCTTTCCTCCCTCTCCCCCCTTCCCTCCCTCCCCCCCTTTCCTCCCTCTCCCCCCTTTCCTCCCTCTCCCCCCCTTTCCTCCCTCTCCCCCCTTTCCTCCCTCTCCCCCCCTTCCCTCCCTCTCCCCCCCTTCCCTCCTCTCCCCCCCTTTCCTCCCTCTCCCCCCTTTCCTCCCTCTCCCCCCCTTCCCTCCCTTTCCCCCCCTTTCCTCACTCTTCCCCCCTTTCCTCCCTCTCCCCCCCTTCCCTCCCTCTCCCCCCTTCCCTCCCTCTCCCCCCCTTTCCTCCCCTCTCCCCCCCTTTCCTCCCCTCCCCCCCTTTCCTCCCTCTCCCCCCCCGTCCCTCCCTCCCCCCCCCCCTTTCCTCCCTCTCCCCCCTTCCCTCCCTCTTCCCCCCTTCCCTCCCTCTCCCCCCTTTCCTCCCTCTCCCCCCCTTTCCTCCCTCTCCCCCCCTTTCCTCCCTCCCCCCCCCCTTCCCTCCCTCTCCCCCCTTCCCTCCCTCTCCCCCCCTTTCCTCCCTCTCCCCCCCTTTCCTCCCTCTCCCCCCTTTCCTCCCTCCCCCCCCCTTCCCCTCCTCTCCTCCCCCCTTCCCTCCCTCCCCCCCTTTCCTCCCTCTCCCCCCTTTCCTCCCTTTCCCCCCTTTCCTCCCTCTCCCCCCTTTCCTCCCTCTCCCCCCCCCTTTCCTCCCTCCCCCCTTTCCTCCCTCCCCCCCTTCCTCCCTCTCCCCCCTTTCCTCCCTCCCCCCTTTCCTCCCTCCCCCCCTTCCTCCCTCTCCCCCCCCTTTCCTCCCTCTCCCCCCCTTTCCTCCCTCTATTCCTCCCTCTTCCCCCCTTTCCTCCCTCTCCCCCCTTTCCTCCCTATCCCCCCCTTTCCTCCCTCTATTCCTCCCTCTCCCCCCCCTTTCCTCCCTCCCCCCTTTCCTCCCTCTCTCCCGCCCCTCCTCCCCCAGGATGCAGAAGTTGATCAAGCCGTCTGTAGACCGTCGCTACGTTGACCTGACCGTGTCCTTCGCTCCTGAGTCAGACGGTGATGAGGACCTTCCTGGACCCCCCGTTAGGTACTACTTCAGCCCCGACGGAGACGCTCACAGCGCCTGACACGCCCGGACCATAACCCCCCCCCCCCCCCCCCAGTCCCCTCAAACTAACCAAATATAACACCCCTCAGTCCCCTCAAACTAACCCCCCTGTACCTGCATAACCCCAGTTGACAACAGTGGTGCTTCTTGAACAGGGGAGATTCTAGAACAAAGGAGATTCTAGAACAGGGGTGGATTCTAGAACAGGGGTAGAGTCTAGAACAGGGGTGGATTCTAGAACAGGGGTGGATTCTAGAACAGGGGTGGATTCTAGAACAGGGGTGGATTCTAGAACAGGGGTGGTTTCTAGAACAGGGGTGGATTCTAGAACAGGGGTGGATTCTAGAACAGGGGTGGATTCTAGAACAGGGGTGGATTCTAGAATATATGTGGATTCTAGAATATGTGGATTCTAGAATATGTGTTCTTTCTAGAATATGTGTTGATTCTAGAATATATGTTGATTCTAGAATATATGTTGATTCTAGAATATATGTTGATTCTAGAATATATGTTGATTCTAGAATATATGTTGATTCTAGAATATATGTTGATTCTAGAATATGTGTTGATTCTAGAATATATGGTGATTCTAGAATATATGGTGATTCTAGAACAGATGGTGATTCTAGAATGGGGGGATTCTAGAACAGGGCTGGCCCCATGGACCATTATTAGAGAAAGAGCATAGAGGTAGAAAGAGGGCTCTAGATGGATATAACCTGGTTTGATGAGTTCTCTTTCTACCTCTATGAGAAGAGGGTTGCAATTGACTGTGTACATAGTAGTCCCTCTGTGTTTTCTGCTCTGGTTTAAAACACAGCTCTGACTGGTGTTTTCTATTCTGGTTTAAAACACAGCTCTGACTGGTGTTTTCTACTCTGGTTTAAAGCACAGCTCTGACTGGTGTTTTCTATTCTGGTTTAAAACACAGCTCTGACTGGTGTTTTCTACTCTGGTTTAAAACACAGCTCTGACTGGTGTTTTCTACTCTGGTTTAAAACACAGCTCTGACTGGTGTTTTCTACTCTGGTTTAAAGCACAGCTCTGACTGGTGTTTTCTACTCTGGTTTAAAACACAGCTCTGACTGGTGTTTTCTACTCTGGTTTAAAACACAGCTCTGACTGGTGTTTTCTACTCTGGTTTAAAACACAGCTCTGACTGGTGTTTTCTACTCTGGTTTAAAACACAGCTCTGACTGGTGTTTTCTACTCTGGTTTAAAACACAGCTCTGACTGGTGTTTTCTACTCTGGTTTAAAGCACAGCTCTGACTGGTGTTTTCTACTCTGGTTTAAAACACAGCTCTGACTGGTGTTTTCTACTCTGGTTTAAAACACAGCTCTGACTGGTGTTTTCTACTCTGGTTTAAAACACAGCTCTGACTGGTGTTTTCTATTCTGGTTTAAAACACAGCTCTGACTGGTGTTTTCTACTCTGGTTTAAAACACAGCTCTGACTGGTGTTTTCTGCTCTGGTTTAAAACACAGCTCTGACTGGTGTTTTCTACTCTGGTTTAAAGCACAGCTCTGACTGGTGTTTTCTACTCTGGTTTAAAGCACAGCTTGGACTGCTATGCACATGCCTTAACTAACAACCTTGATGTGTTTGTCACGATGACGATGATGATGCTAAGAATAAAAACAACAGTGTTTACACACCCATACCTACACACTTCCCATGGTTTTCATTTGGGGGATGGAGAGACGGGTAGAGGGAGGAACTCTTGATCCAAGGCTTTTGGTTTTGTGAGAAGCAGTGAACGAGTGCACACTTCAGAAGAAAGGAGATATTATTGGGACGCCCCCTATATGCTGTCCTCAGTCAAAGCCATGTCAGCAATTCGCTATATAAACAGGTCTGTCTGTTGTTGAAGTGGGAGGGACAGTGATGATAACAGGTTAGTCTGTCAGTTGTTGAAGATGATGGGAGTGACGTTATGAATACAGTCCCTGGTAGTCTACCATCTACCATCTACATTATGAATACAGTCCCTGGTAGTCTACCATCTACCATCTACATTATGAATACAGTCCCTGAGAGTCTACCATCTACATTATGAATACAGTCCCTGGTAGTCTACCATCTACCATCTACATTATGAATACAGTCCCTGAGAGTCTACCATCTACATTATGAATACAGTCCCTGGTAGTCTACCATCTACATTATGAATACAGTCTCTGGTAGTCTACCATCTACCATCTACATTATGAATACAGTCTCTGATAGTCTACCATCTACCATCTACATTATGAATACAGTCCCTGATAGTCTACCATCTACCACCTGTCCTGTGACTGCTAATAGGCTCTCGTGAAGGACAGGAAGTGAGAGACAGAGGGAAGGAAGACGTTTTAGACACACCCAATGAAACGGTTCATTAAGAACCAATACAATAGGACTGGTATTGACTATTCAACCCCCCTCTGGAGCGGTTTGTCTCACTACGACGTCACTCTCTGGATCCTCGACTTTATAGGGTCCCCTGACGTCGTGATTCTGGCAGGATTTCATCCATTCTATTGATGTTTCCCAAATGGCACCCTATTCCCTATATAGTGCACTACGTCTTTCCCTATATGGGGCGGCAGGTAGCCTAGTGGTTAGAGCGTTTGGCCAGTAACCAAGAGAAATCTGTTGTTCTGAACAAAGCAGTTAACACTGTTCCTCGGTTGGCCGTCATTGTAAATAAGAATTTTGTTCTTAACTGACTTGTCTAGTTAAATAAAGGGGTTACATATAGTGTTCATACTACCCTATGGACTCTGGTCTAAAGTAGTTCACTATATAGGGAATAGGGCTCTGGTCTAAAGTAGTGCACTATATAGGGAATAGGGTGCCATTTCGGACCCTGAGCTTGTAGTTTGCATCCAGAAGAAGTGATGTCAGAGAGAAAGTGGTCTGTGTCCCCAATGAGACTGATCTGTCCCTGCTGTTCCCTACCTTGTATTTACATGTATCTCTCTACTAAACCCTCTGCCGTGGGCTTGTGTCCCCAATGAGACTGATCTGTCCCTGCTGGTCCCTACCTTGTATTTACATGTATCTCTCTACTAAACCCTCTGACGTGGCCTTGTGTCCCCAATGAGACTGATCTGTCCCTGCTGTTCCCTACCTTGTATTTACATGTATCTCTCTACTAAACCCTCTGACGTGGACTTGTGTCCCAAATTACACCCTATTGCCTATATACTGCACTACTGTACAGGGATTAGGGTGCCGCTGAGACACTCCATCACCAACTGTCTTGCACAGGAAATATCTATCAGGATTTCCTTGATAATGAATGTCAGAAGCATAACATGTAAAAAATAAATAAAAAAAACCACAAAAAAACCATATGATGTAAATTGTTGTGACAGACAACTCAAGTGAAGTGATGGTGCAATAAAATTGTTTTCGGGATGTTTTGTGACTGAACTGTTGCCTGTATTTTATTGCATGACAGAGAGATTCACGTATGGAAAATAACATCACAAAAAAATGGACATAAAGTCATTAAAACCAAACCTTGTATGTTTTTCCACCATGTGTTGTGTCACATAACATTTTAATAAAGAATTATGCAGAATTTATTAAATCATTATCTACATTAGAAGTGTACACTAACGTTCGACCTTTTGTAGAATGAGCCCTTTGGCGACCCGTAGTCTTTCCGCACTTCTCCCGTGGTCCTTGTTGTTCGGGCTTCTTGGGACGTCCCTACCCCCCATACAAACACAATTGAAGTTAAAATGTAAGTTTAGGTAAAGGTTAAAGTTTTGGGGTTAAAGTTAGGTTTTTGGGTAGGGACGTCCCGAGGATTTTGTATAGCACTAACCCACTTCCCGTCTGGTCGTCGTTAGTTACCAGAGACACAAAGTCATAATTATGGCTAAACCACGCCGATTTCTACAATTTCTCTTCTTAAAATATGACTTTAAACCTAACATTAACCACACTGCTAGCCTTCTGCTTAACCCTAACCTTAAATTATAACCTAAAAGCTCATTTTTTGTTGTTTTCATACATATTTTTGCGATATTTGTATCGTATTTTGATTTTGTGTTTCTGGTAACTATAGTGACAACCCCCTCCCTCCTCACTCGGGCTTCTGCGTCGTGAACGAGCACGTAGAAACGTGGCTTCGAGATAGTCGTGAACGAGCACGTAGAAACGTGGCTTCAAGACCGTCGTGAATGAGCACGTAGAAACGCGACGTTGCCGAGGCTTCAAGATGGCGGAAGCCTTGACAAGTCAGGAGGAACTGGTAAGGGCTTGGTTTACCATGGTAAAGCTCTCGATTTCGTCCAAAAAAATTAAGATTTTTTTTTTTCTTCTACTTCTGTTTCCCCATTATTTGCATAATAAACACAATGTCTGATTAGGTTGTAGGTCAGCGTTGTCCTTGGTGAGGATACTGTCTCGTAAATATCCGTGGCCCGTTACATATATTATGACAGCCGTTAGCAATGCTACTATTAGCTAGCTGCTTAGCATGCTCGTCTGGATGCAACTCACAGTAGACGCCTCACGTTTAGCTAGTTGGCTGACTAGCATTTTGCTTTACAAATAATTAGGCAACGTTACATCTCACTGGTTAGATGTCATATTTGTTACCCATTATTATTTTTGAAGAACTGGAAAATCAACTCGCTAACGTACATTTTTTTCTCCAATTGAGAGTTAACGTCGTCAGTCATATTGAACGCAGACGGCTACCTAGCGATAGCTAAACGTTAGCCCGAGAGGAAGCCTGAGTTTACCCACATGTAGCTTCCTAGCTAGGTGACTAGAGTAAGAGAACATTGACATTTCTGCTTAATTTGAGCCAAAAAATATGACTTCCTTTCAGAAGTCAGTACAAGGTTGCGTTATAACGTCTAGTGACATGTTTGCTTTGAGTACTTGTTTGGTTTCAGTCATAGCTCGTTAGCTATTCATTTTACTGCAGTAGGTTCAACAGAATATGCTCCCAAGTTCCTAGTAACTTTGTTTTCGTCATTCAACTGTCTGGCTAGATTGTAAGTTAACGTTAACAACCCCATCGTCGATGACGAAAGAGAGCTATCGGATATAAAATAGCTCATCTGTTTATTTAACTAGTTCATGTATTTAATTAAACTACATTGGCAACAGTAGACGAGTAGCTTAGGGCCCTAGCTAGTAGCTACGACTTGCTCGGTCTTCTCATCTCTTAGCTAGCTAACGTTAGTTGTTATTTGACTAATGCAGCTTCTCAAGCTAGCGAGCAACACGCATTATGTGCTATATCAATCATGTTACCACTTAACGTGCATTTGTAACGGGAGTTAACATTTTGAGGCAAGTTTTTCCAGGGACGTTTCTACGTACTCTTTTGCCAAAATTGGTTGTTGAAGTAGTTGGTACAATCCGTTGTCAAGTGTCGAACGGATGTTGTTGTTGAATATCCACTAACGTCACCGGAAGCGTAAAGGTCCACACAGTTCAAGCGCATGACGTAGGGCTGTGTGTGTTAGAGGTCGACCGATTATGACTTTCCGATACCGATTATTGGAGGACCAAAAAAGGCCGATACCGATTATCGGCAGATTTTTTTAATATATATATGTTTAATAATGACAATAATAACAATACTGAATGAACCCTTATTTGAACTTAATATAATATATAAATAAAATCTATTTAGTCTCAAATAAATAATTAAACATGCTCAATTTGGTTTAAATAATGCAAAAACACAGTGTTGGAGAAGAAAGTAAAAGTGCAATATGTGCCATGTAAAAAACCTAACGTTTAAGTTCCTTGCTCAGAACATGAGAACATATGAAAACTGGTGGTTCCTTTTAACATGAGTCTTCAATATTCCCAGTTAAGAAGTTTTAGGTTGTAGTTATTATAGGAATTATGATGCGTCGACTATTTCTTTCTATATCATTTGTATTTCATATACCTTTGACTATTGGATGTTCTAATAGTCACTATAGTATTGTCAGCCTAATCTCAGGAGTTGGTAGGCTTGAGGTCATAAACAACGCTGTGCTTCAAGCATTGCTCAGAGCTGCTGGCAAACACAGTAAAGTTTGAATGAATGCTTACGAGCCTGCTGCCGCCTACCACCGCTCAGTCAGACTGCTCTATCAAATATCAAATCATAGACTTAATTATAATATAATAAACACAGAAATACGAGCCTTTGGTCATTAATATGGTCAAATCCAGAAACGATCATTTCGAAAACAAAACGTTTATTCTTTCAGTGAAATACGTAACCGTTCCGTATTTTATCTAACGGTCGGCATCCCTAAGTCTAAATATTGCTGTTACATTGCACAACCTTCAATGTTATGTCATAATTATGTAAAATCCTGGAAAATTAGTTCGCAAAAAGCCAGGCGGCCCAAACTGTTGCATATACCCTGACTCTGCGTGCAATGAACGCAAGAGAAGTGACACAATTTCCCTAGTTAATATTGCCTGCTAACATGAATTTATTTAAACTAAATATGCAGGTAAAAAAATATATACTTCTGTGTATTCATTTTAATAAATGCATTGATGTTTATGGTTAGGTACATTTGTGCAACGATTGTGCTTTTGTTAAATTATCACCCGTTTGGCGAAGTAGGCTGTGATTCAATGATAAATGAACAGGCACCGCATTGATTATATGCAACACAGGACAAGCTAGTTAACCTAGTAATATCATCAACCATGTGTAGTTAACTAGTGATTATGTTAAGATTGATTGTTTTTTTATAAGATAAGTTTAATGCTAGCTAGCAACTTACCTTGGCTTCTTGTTGCCCTCGCGTAACAGGTAGTCAACATGCCACGCAGTCTCCTCGTGGATTGCAATGTAATCGGCCGTAATCGGCATCCAAAAATGCCGATTACCGATTGTTATGAAAAACTTGAAATCGGCTCTAGTTAATCGTCCATGCCGATTAATCGGTCGACCTCAAGAGTGTATGTCTGTCAATCACGGGATGTAGGGCGTGTGTATATCTGTCCGTCTGTCTTTCTATCAACCAATCAGAGATCGAGTTGCTGTTGATTTAGCCAATAAGTGACTGGTCTTGGTAGTGCTTTCCTACTTCCTAGGGATGTTGGTTACATTGAATACTGTCGGCACCAGCACAACACCACACAGGGGTTCAACCATGAGCCACAAGTGTTTACAACTCTTTGAGCTCTCCTCTCCCCTTCTGATAACTACCCCACCCTCACTTGTCCCTTCTCTGTCCTCACTCTCTCCAACTCCACCCTCACTTGTCCTCTCTCTTTCTCTCTCTTTCTCTCTCTCTCTCTCTCGCTCTCCAACCCCACCCTCTCCTCCAATATCCCCCTCTAATGCCTCCCCCAATCTCTCTCGTCTGGTCTGGTCTCATCCCTGTAACCTCCCTTCCTCTCCCCTTGTTCCCCCACCCCCATCCCCTCCGTCCGTCCCCAGGCGGTGGAGGAGTTTCTGAGTGAGGTGCGTAGCAGGGAACATCCCCACAGTGCAGCCCTGGTCTCTCAGCCAACCGCTGTCAAGTTCCTCATGGCGCGCAAGTTTGACGTCTCCCGAGCAATAGACCTCTTCCAGGCATACAAGGTACTGAGAGGGACCAGACGCTACTGCTGTGTGTGTGTGTGTGTGTGTGTGTGTGTGTGTGTGTGTGTGTGTGTGTTGTAGTGTGTGTGTGTGTTGTAGTGTGTGTGTGTGTTGTAGTGTGTGTGTGTGTTGTAGTGTGTGTGTGTTGTAGTGTGTGTGTGTGTTGTAGTGTGTGTGTGTGTGTGTGTGTGTGTGTGTGTGTGTGTGTGAGAGCATTTTTGTGTCTATTAGTCCCGAGATACACTGTAAATTCCCACCTATGCCAGAATGTGCTAATGGTTGACCCTTGACCCTTGCCTGTATGTCTGTGATTGGTCCAATCAGAACACGAGGATTAAGGAGGGCATCTTCAACATTAACCCAGAGGAGGAACCTCTCCGCTCTGAACTGCTCAGCGGAAAGTTCACCGTCCTGGTGAGGCCTGTGTGTGTGTGTGTTGTAGTGTGGGTGTGTGCGTGTGTGTGTGTGTGTGTGTGTGTGTGTGTGTTGTCAGGGTTGTTGTTAGGAAAATGTGGCGATGGACAACGTGACCAGGGAAGAATTTGATTTACAGGCCATTTGCAGAGATACAGGAGTGATAGAGGTAGATATGTATAGGGCTAAGGTGACTAGGAATCACGATATAAGATAAACAGAGTAGCTGTGTGTGTTGTAGTGTGGGTGTGTTGTTGTGTGTGTGTTGTAGTGTGTGTGTGTGTGTTGTAGTGTGTGTGTTGTAGTGCGTGGGTGTGTGTGTGTGTTGTAGTGTGTGTGTGTTGTTGTAGTGTGTGTGTGTGTGTGTGTGTGTGTGTGTGTTGTAGAGTGTGTAGTGTGTGTGTGTAGTAGTGTGTGTGGGGCCCTGTGAGTGTCTATAGAGAGACTAGCTGAGTATTGAGTTGTGGCTGTCAGTGAAAAGCATCTGAAATATGTGAAGATCAACCATCTTGAGTATCATTTAAAAATGTTGAGACAAGAAGAGGGGGAGGGGTGAAGATATAGGCCAGTCTCTCTCTAGAAGGGCCAGTCTCTCTCCAGAAGGGCCAGTCTCTCTCCAGAAGGGCCAGTCTCTCTCCAGAAGGGCCAGTCTCTCTCCAGAAGGGCCAGTCGCTCTCCAGAAGGGCCAGTCTCTCTCCAGAAGGGCCAGTCTCTCTCCAGAAGGGCCAGTCTCTCTCCAGAAGGGCCAGTCTCTCTCCAGAAGGGCCAGTCTCTGTCCAGAAGGGCCAGTCTCTCTCCAGAAGGGCCAGTCGCTCTCCAGAAGGGCCAGTCTCTCTCCAGAAGGGCCAGTCTCTCTCCAGAAGGGCCAGTCTCTCTCCAGAAGGGCCAGTCTCTCTCCAGAAGGGCCAGTCTCTCTCCAGAAGGGCCAGTCGCTCTCCAGAAGGGCCAGTCTCTCTCCAGAAGGACCAGTCTCTCTCCAGAAGGGCCAGTCTCTCTCCAGAAGGGCCAGTCTCTCTCCAGAAGGACTCGGCTGTCTCCCGCCAATTCTTGCGCATTCATTGTGTGAATTGTTTGCCCTTTGATTTTTTTGTTTGTTTGATTAATTCCCTATTACGTAATCCCCATCATTTGTATTAATTACAGTCATTTACCGTGATCATTCTCGGAGTGGAAACGTTGTTTGCAGAGTTCACAACCTGCCACACTTTTGGTTTATTTCATAACTATCATTTACGAGATGTGTCAATTTGTTTTTTCATTGTCTTTTGTTTGCAGTGCACCATGTGAGCAATGAGCATGTGTCTGGTTTCTCTGCCCTGATAATGTTGAGGGAGGCGAGTGTCTTGTTTCTCTGTCCTGATAATGTTGAGGGAGGCATGTGTCTGGTTTCTCTGCCCTGATAATGTTGAGGTAACGTGTCTTGTTTCTCTGCCCTGATATTGTTGAGGGGGCGTGTGTCTGGTTTCTATGCCCTGAAAATGTTGAGGGAGGCATGTGTCTGGTTTCTCTGCCCTGATAATGTTGAGGGAGGCATGTGTCGGGTTTCTCTGCCCTGATAATGTTGAGGGAGGCGTGTGTCTGGTTTCTCTGCCCTGATAATGTTGGGGGAGCATGTGTCAGGTTTCTCTGCCCTGATAATGTTGAGGGAGGCATGTGTCTGGTTTCTCTGCCCTGATCATGTTGAGGGAGCATGTGTCTGGTTTCTCTGCCCTGATCATGTTGAGGGAGCGTGTGTCGGGTTTCTCTGCCCTGATCATGTTGAGGGAGCATGTGTCTGGTTTCTCTGCCCTGATCATGTTGAGGGAGCATGTGTCTGGTTTCTCTGTCCTGATTATGTTGAGGGAGCGTGTGTCTGGTTTCTCTGTCCTGATTATGTTGAGGGAGCATGTGTCTGGTTTCTCTGTCCTGCTTATGTTGAGGGAGCGTGTGTCTGGTTTCTCTGCCCTGGTCATGTTGAGGGAGCATGTGTCTGGTTTCTCTGTCCTGCTTATGTTGAGGGAGCGTGTGTCTGGTTTCTCTGCCCTGGTCATGTTGAGGGAGCGTGTGTCTGGTTTCTCTGCCCTGATCATGTTGAGGGAGCGTGTGTCTGGTTTCTCTGCCCTGATCATGTTGAGGGAGCGTGTGTCTGGTTTCTCTGCCCTGATCATGTTGAGGGAGCGTGTGTCTGGTTTCTCTGCCCTGGTCATGTTGAGGGAGCGTGTGTCTGGTTTCTCCGCCCTGATCATGTTGAGGGAGCGTGTGTCTGGTTTCTCTGCCCTGATCATGTTGAGGGAGGCGTGTGTCTGGTTTCTCTGCCCTGATAATGTTGAGGGAGGCATGTGTCTGGGAGGGAGCATGTGTCTGGGAGGGAGCATGTGTCTGGTTTCTCTGCCCTGATCATGTTGAGGGAGCGCACATGCCTGAACACCAATAGAAGTACCTGGCTGCTGCGTGGAAATGCAGGAAAATGTTTAAATGTTGTTGTTTTTTTACCTCCATTGTGAATGATAATATATTAAAACTATAGTTCTTCACAGTAAGTTATTTGAAAAAATCTTTCCAATAATCTCCCCCCTCGATAATCACCAATCCTCGGTGTGGAAGGGCCTAGTGCAGCATTGGCCAATTGGCTGTGTTTTCCATGAGCTCATTTCTTTACCCGCCAATAGATCACGGCGTATCAATGTGGTAAAGGCTGGTGAGCTCACATTTTCATTTAAATTATTAACTTTTCGATTTTTGTCATTTTAATTCAGATTTTTATGATTAACCATGGTGACAATGATTTAGAGAAACAAAAAAAAATAACTTTTTTTTTTTTTTCTAATAGGTTTACATGCACAGTAGTAATTAGATATTAAACCGGTTATGGCAGTAGGCATGTAAACACCGTACTCTGATTATCTTAATCGGCTTACGATCAAAATCCTAATTAAACATACGCTGATAAAAACACCTGGTTTTCTGAGCCGTCTTTAAAATGATTCGGTATTCCAGAGGTGTGTTTGATCTGAGCATGTGCTAGCCCGGCGTGTTAGTCTCCCTCTTCATCACCGTTAGTCTCCCTCTTCATCACCGTTAGTCTCCCTCTTCATCACCGTTAGTCTCCCTCTTCATCACCAGCCGTGTTAGTCTCCCTCTTCATCACCGTTAGTCTCCCTCTTCATCACCGTTAGTCTCCCTCTTCATCACCGTTAGTCTCCCTCTTCATCACCAGCCGTGTTAGTCTCCCTCTTCATCACCGTTAGTCTCCCTCTTCATCACCAGCCGTGTTAGTCTCCCTCTTCATCACCAGCCGTGTTAGTCTCCCTCTTCATCACCGTTAGTCTCCCTCTTCATCACCAGCCGTGTTAGTCTCCCTCTTCATCACCGTTAGTCTCCCTCTTCATCACCAGCCGTGTTAGTCTCCCTCTTCATCACCGTTAGTCTCCCTCTTCATCACCAGCCGTGTTAGTCTCCCTCTTCATCACCGTTAGTCTCCCTCTTCATCACCAGCCGTGTTAGTCTCCCTCTTCATCACCGTTAGTCTCCCTCTTCATCACCGGCCGTGTTAGTCTCCCTCTTCATCACCAGCCGTGTTAGTCTCCCTCTTCATCACCGTTAGTCTCCCTCTTCATCACCGGCCGTGTTAGTCTCCCTCTTCATCACCAGGCGTGTTAGTCTCCCTCTTCATCACCGTTAGTCTCCCTCTTCATCACCGGCCATGTTAGTCTCCCTCTTCATCACCGTTAGTCTCCCTCTTCATCACCGTTAGTCTCCCTCTTCATCACCGTTAGTCTCCCTCTTCATCACCAGCCGTGTTAGTCTCCCTCTTCATCACCGGCCATGTTAGTCTCCCTCTTCATCACCGTTAGTCTCCCTCTTCATCACCGGCCGTGTTAGTCTCCCTCTTCATCACCGTTAGTCTCCCTCTTCATCACCAGCCGTGTTAGTCTCCCTCTTCATCACCGTTAGTCTCCCTCTTCATCACCGTTAGTCTCCCTCTTCATCACCGTTAGTCTCCCTCTTCATCACCAGCCGTGTTAGTCTCCCTCTTCATCACCGTTAGTCTCCCTCTTCATCACCGTTAGTCTCCCTCTTCATCACCGGCCGTGTTAGTCTCCCTCTTCATCACCGTTAGTCTCCCTCTTCATCACCGTTAGTCTCCCTCTTCATCACCAGCAGTGTTAGTCTCCCTCTTCATCACCGTTAGTCTCCCTCTTCATCACCGTTAGTCTCCCTCTTCATCACCGGCCGTGTTAGTCTCCCTCTTCATCTCCGTTAGTCTCCCTCTTCATCACCGTTAGTCTCCCTCTTCATCACCGTTAGTCTCCCTCTTCATCACCGTTAGTCTCCCTCTTCATCACCGTTAGTCTCCCTCTTCATCACCGGCCGTGTTAGTCTCCCTCTTCATCACCGTTAGTCTCCCTCTTCATCACCGTTAGTCTCCCTCTTCATCACCAGCCGTGTTAGTCTCCTTCTTCATCACCGTTAGTCTCCCTCTTCATCACCGGCCGTGTTAGTCTCCCTCTTCATCACCGTTAGTCTCCCTCTTCATCACCGTTAGTCTCCCTCTTCATCACCGTTAGTCTCCCTCTTCATCACCGGCCGTGTTAGTCTCCCTCTTCATCACCGTTAGTCTCCCTCTTCATCACCGTTAGTCTCCCTCTTCATCACAGCTGGTTTCCAGGGGATTCAGTTCCATCAGTGAATAACAGCATCAGTTTCCAGGGGATTCTGTTCCATCAGTGAATAACAGCATCAGTTTCCAGGGGGATTCTGTTCCATCAGTGAATAACAGCATCAGTTTCCAGGGGGATTCTGTTCCATCAGTGAATAACAGCATCAGTTTCCAGGGGATTCTGTTCCATCAGCGAATAACAGCATCAGTTTCCAGGGGATTCTGTTCCATCAGTGAATAACAGCATCAGTTTCCAGAGGATTCTGTTCCATCAGTGAATAACAGCATCAGTTTCCAGGGGATTCTGTTCCATCAGTGAATAACTGCATCAGTTTCCAGGGAGATTCTGTTCCATCAGTGAATAACAGCATCAGTTTCCAGGGGATTTTGTTCCATCAGTGAATAACAGCATCAGTTTCCAGGGGATTCTGTTCCATCAGTGAATAACAGCATCAGTTTCCAGGGGATTCTGTTCCATCAGTGAATAACAGCATCAGTTTCCAGGGGGATTCTGTTCCATCAGTGAATAACAGCATCAGTTTCCAGGGGATTCTGTTCCATCAGTGAATAACAGCATCAGTTTCCAGGGGATTCTGTTCCATCAGTGAATAACAGCATCAGTTTCCAGGGGATTCTGTTTCTCTCTGACATTTTGGCCTGCGACAGTTTTATTTATCGGCTTTGAATTTTTTTTATTAGACAAAAGTGTGTTAAGTGTGTATGTGTGTGTGTATATGTGTGTGTGTGCGTGTGTGTGTGTGTGTTACAACAGTGACAGGAACAGAAGCAGCTTGTTAAACTAATAGCCCAACTAATGTCTTACATTCCCTCCCTTTCTCTCTACATCTCTCTCCCTCTCTCTACCCTCTCTCACTCTCACTCTCCCTCCCTCCCTCTCCCTCCCTCCCTCTCTCTCCTCTTCCTTCCCTGAGGGTTTGTCTTATGATGAATTGGGCTGTCTGAACAAACCCTCACCAATTAGACAGAGAGAAGGGGAGCGAGGGGAGGGAGGGGGGCGAGATAGAGGATGTGAGAAAAGAGTTTGAAAATGCTGTCTGTTGTGTTTACAGTAAAGCTCAGGAGGACTGTAAAATAAAGGTCTATTAGAATGCTGTCTGTTTACAGTAAAGCTCATGAGGACTAAGTAAAGGTCCTCTAGAATGCTGTTTGTTGAGTTTACAGTAAAGCTCATGAGGACTAAGTAAAGGTCCACCAGAATGCTGTTTGTTGTGTTTACAGTAAAGCTCTGTGTGTTTCAGCCTGGTCGTGATGCTAAGGGTGCTGCTCTGGCACTGTTCACCGCTCGTCTCCACCGCTCTGACGTCACTACCCATAGGGCTGTGCTGCAGGCCATCATCTTTCAGCTGGACAAAGCCATCGAGAGGTAACCCCCCCCGCCCTACTTTATTTCTCTGTTTTTCTCGGTCTCTCTCCATTCTCCCTACCTCTCCCTCCCTACCTCTCTCGTTCCTTAATTAGTCCTACTCTCTCTCGTTCCTTAATTAGTCCTACTCTCTCTCTCGCTCCTTAATTAGTCCTATTCTCTCTCTCTCGCTCCTTAATTAATCCTATTCTCTCTCTCGTTCCTTAATTAGTCCTACTCTCTCTCTCGTTCCTTAATTAGTCCTACTCTCTCTCTCTCGCTCCTTAATTAGTCCTACTCTCTCTCTCGCTCCTTAATTGGTCCTATTCTCTCTCTCTCGTTCCTTAATTAGTCCTACTCTCTCTCGTTCCTTAATTAGTCCTACTCTCTCTCGTTCCTTAATTGGTCCTACTCTCTCTCGTTCCTTAATTAGTCCTACTCTCTCTCTCTCGCTCCTTAATTAGTCCTACTCTCTCTCTCGCTCCTTAATTAGTCCTACTCTCTCTCTCGCTCCTTAATTCTCGTTCCTTAATTAGTCCTACTCTCTCTCGTTCCTTAATTAGTCCTACACTCTCTCTCTCTCCTTAATTAGTCATTCTCTCTTTGTCTCCTTCACCTCTCAATCCTTTAATGTACATAACAGAAAACTCACCTCTCCTCCCCTCTCTCCCTCCCTTCCTCTCTCCAGTGTTGACACCCAGAGAGATGGTTTAATTTTCATCTATGACATGACCAACTCCAGCTATGGGAACTTTGACTATGAGCTCTGTGTCAAGATCCTCGACCTCCTCAAGGTAACACACTGCCTGTGTCCCAAATGACTCCCTGTCAAATGACTCCCTGTCAAATGACTCCCTGTCAAATGACTCCCTGTCAAATGACTCCCTGTCAAATGACTCCCTGTCAAATGACTCCCTGTCAAATCTTAGCACATTTCATTTTTTATTTTTGTTTGTGAAATGCTGACTTACGAGCCCTTTCCCAACAATGCAGAGTTAAAGTAAGAAAATTTACAAATAAAAATATGAAATAGTGTAACAATAAATAACAATAATGAGGCTAAATACAAGGAGTACCAGCACCCAGTCAATGTTTAAAGGTCTTACTCTCACATCGGCTACGGAGATCAAGAACACTCAGTCTTCCGGGACAGCAGGGGCTCTCATGCCTGGCTCAGTGTTGTTTACCTCTTAAGCGAACATAGAAGGCATTCAGCTCATCTGGGAGGTTTGCGTCACTTTAGCCTGGTCCTGTTCCTTGAAAGCGTTAGCCTTTAGCCTGGTCCTGTTCCTTGAAAGCGTTAGCCTGGTCCTGTTCCTTGAAAGCGCTAGCCTTTAGCCTGGTCCTGTTCCTTGAAAACGCTAGCCTTTAGCCTGGTCCTGTTCCTTGAAAGCGCCAGCCTTTAGCCTGGTCCTGTTCCTTGAAAGCGCTAGCCTTTAGCCTGGTCCTGTTCCTTGAAAGCGTTAGCCTTTAGCCTGGTCCTGTTCCTTGAAAGCGCTAGCCTTTAGCCTGGTCCTGTTCCTTGAAAGCGCTAGCCTTTAGCCTGGTCCTGTTCCTTGAAAGCGCTAGCCTTTAGCCTGGTCCTGTTCCTTGAAAGCGCTAGCCTTTAGCCTGGTCCTGTTCCTTGAAAGCGTTAGCCTTTAGCCTGGTCCTGTTCCTTGAAAGCGCTAGCCTTTAGCCTGGTCCTGTTCCTTGAAAGCTCTAGCCTTTAGCCTGGTCCCGTTCCTTGAAAGCGTTAGCCTTTAGCCTGGTCCTGTTCCTTGAAAGCGCTAGCCTTTAGCCTGGTCCTTTTCCTTGAAAGCGCTAGCCTTTAGCCTGGTCCTGTTCCTTGAAAGCGCTAGTCTTTAGCCTGGTCCTGTTCCTTGAAAGCGCTAGCCTTTAGCCTGATCCTGTTCCTTGAAAGCGCTAGCCCAAGCCTTTAGCCTGGTCCTGTTCCTTGAAAGTGTTAGCCTTTAGCCTGGTCCTGTTCCTTGAAAGCGCTAGCCTTTAGTAGCCTTTAGCCTGGTCCTTTTCCTTGAAAGCTGTAGCTTGAGCCTTTAGCCTGGTCCTTTTCCTTGAAAGCGGTAGCTTGAGCCTTTAGCCTGGTCCTGTACCTTGAAAGCGCTAGCCTTTAGCCTAGTCCTTTTCCTTGAAAGCGGTAGCTTGAGCCTTTAGCCTGGTCCTGTTCCTTGAAAGCGCTAGCTCTAGCCTTTAGCCTGGTCCTGTTCCTTGAAAGCGTTAGCCTTTATCCTGGTCCCGTTCCTTGAAAGCTCTAGCCTGTAGCCTGGTCCTGTTCCTTGAAAGCGCTAGCCTTTAGCCTGGTCCTGTTCCTTGAAAGCGCTAGCCTTTAGCCTGGTCCTGTTCCTTGAAAGCGTTAGCCTTTCGCCTGGTCCTGTTCCTTGAAAGCGTTAGCCTTTAGCCTGGTCCTTTTCCTTGAAAGCGCTAGTCTTTAGCCTGGTCCTGTACCTTGAAAGCGTTAGCCTTTAGCCTGGTCCTGTACCTTGAAAGCTCTAGCCTTTAGCTTGGTCCTGTTCCTTGAAAGCGTTAGCCTTTAGCCTGGTCCCGTTCCTTGAAAGCGCTAGCCTTTAGCTTGGTCCTGTTCCTTGAAAGCGTTAGCCTTTAGCCTGGTCCCGTTCCTTGAAAGCGCTAGCCTTTAGCCTGGTCCCGTTCCTTGAAAGCGCTAGCCTTTAGCCTGGTCCTGTTCCTTGAAAGCGCTAGCCTTTAGCCTGGTCCTGTTCCTTGAAAGTGGTAGCTTGAGCCTTTAGCCTGGTCCTGTTCCTTGAAAGCGCTAGCTCTAGCCTTTAGCCTGGTCCTGTTCCTTGAAAGCTCTAGCCTTTAGCCTGGTCCTGTTCCTTGAAAGCGCTAGCTCTAGCCTTTATCCTGGCATGATACTGTCAAATGAATGAATAAATTAAAAATTGTATTACCGTGTCAAGTCGCCAATTGGCAACCAATCCCTTTATGGGATTAATTGACACATAAACAAACATTACAATAATTCACTGTGGTTATTAAATGAGAATTCTTCTCCCGGCGTAAAATAAAAGGAAGAAAGTACAAATCATTACATGTCTGTAATCCATGGCTTTTGTTATGGTGCGGGTCACTGGGGGACGACGTCCTCGATGCATCAGACCTTATATAGTACATTACTTTGGACCAGGACTCAGAGGGTCACTGGGGGACGACGTCCTCGATGCATCAGACCTTATATAGTACATTACTTTGGACCAGGACTCAGAGGGTCACTGGGGGACGACGTCCTCGATGCATCAGACCTTATATAGTACATTACTTTGGACCAGGACTCAGAGGGTCACTGGGGGACGACGTCCTCGATGCATCAGACCTTATATAGTACATTACTTTGGACCAGGACTCAGAGGGTCACTGGGGGACGACGTCCTCGATGCATCAGACCTTATATAGTACATTACTTTGGACCAGGACTCAGAGGGTCACTGGGGGACGACGTCCTCGATGCATCAGACCTTATATAGTACATTACTTTGGACCAGGACTCAGAGGGTCACTGGGGGACGACGTCCTCGATGCATCAGACCTTATATAATACATTACTTTGGACCAGGACTCAGAGGGTCACTGGGGGACGACGTCCTCGATGCATCAGACCTTATATAGTACATTACTTTGGACCAGGACTCAGAGGGTCCCTGGGGGACGACGTCCTCGATGCATCAGACCTTATATAGTACATTACTTTGGACCAGGACTCAGAGGGTCACTGGGGGACGACGTCCTCGATGCATCAGACCTTATATAATACATTACTTTGGACCAGGACTCAGAGGGTCACTGGGGGACGACGTCCTCGATGCATCAGACCTTATATAATACATTACTTTGGACCAGGACTCAGAGGGTCACTGGGGGACGACGTCCTCGATGCATCAGACCTTATATAGTACATTACTTTGGACCAGGACTCAGAGGGTCACTGGGGGACGACGTCCTCGATGCATCAGACCTTATATAATACATTACTTTGGACCAGGACTCAGAGGGTCACTGGGGGACGACGTCCTCGATGCATCAGACCTTATATAGTACATTACTTTGGACCAGGACTCAGAGGGTCACTGGGGGACGAC
>NW_021822446.1:0-11401 GCF_901001165.1 Salmo trutta
CACTGCACAGAGGCCTGGGGGTTGGAAGATGGGTAAACCGAAGTAGCAGTTGACAGGAAGGTGAATAGTTAGCTGATGCCCTGGGAGGAGGAAGTACAGGAGAGAGGTGAAAGGGCAATGGAATACAAACACTGGATCAGGGAAGGAGGGAACAGACAGGCCTAGTAGATGTGATTATCAGAGAAAGAGAGGGAGGAAGAGAGGGAGAGAGAGGGAACAGACAGGCCTAGTAGATGTGATTATCAGAGAAAGAGAGAGGAAGAGAGGGAGCGGAAATAGAACAGATACATGTACAGGCCTATGGAATGGCAGCAGGAGGAGAAGGAAGAGCGAGGGAGAGTCAGATGGTGTGGGGAGTGAAAGGTGAGGGAGACATTCATAATACTAGCCTAGCCACAGTGTGTAATTATACTGTACATGACCTGCAAGAGTGACGCTCTTCCCCCTTCACTGTGTAACGGAGTCGGTTTAGTGAACCATGCTCATATTATGAGTAACCCTGTCTGGCGGCCGTTGTTTCAGAGGGCGGCTGGCGGTCGTTGTTTCAGAGGGCGGCTGGCGGTCGTTGTTTCAGAGGAGGGCTGGCGGTCGTTGTTTCAGAGGAGGGCTGGCGGTCGTTGTTTCAGAGGAGGGCTGGCGGTCGTTGTTTCAGAGGAGGGCTGGCGGTCGTTGTTTCAGAGGGCGGCTGGCGGTCGTTGTTTCAGAGGGCGGCTGGCGGTCGTTGTTTCTGAGGGCGGCTGGCGGGCCGTTGTTTCAGACGGCGGCTGGCGGCCGTTGTTTCAGACGGCGGCTGGCGGCCGTTGTTTCAGACGGCGGCTGGCGGCCGTTGTTTCAGACGGCGGCTGGCGGCCGTTGTTTCAGACGGCGGCTGGCGGCCGTTGTTTCAGACGGCGGCTGGCGGCCGTTGTTTCAGACGGCGGCTGGCGGCCGTTGTTTCAGACGGCGGCTGGCCATCCAGCCTTGTGTCAGAGGAGGGTTTGTAGGTGGTGAGTGGAGGGATCAGTGGAGTGCTGAAATGAGAGTCCCAGGTGGCAATCCCCTTCGGGGAAAGGATAAGGAATACTTTTGGGAATCCAGAGAGTACTTTTTGGAATCCAGGTGCCAACCCAAGGTTACCGCGTCACTGCAGGAGAATAGAAATAAAAAGTAGAGAGGAAGCTACTTGGGTAGAGCAAGGGTCAGTTGGCGGAGCGCGGCTCAGCTGGCGGAGCGGGGCTCAGTTGGCGGAGCGGGGCACAGTTGGCGGAGCGGGGCACAGTTGGCGGAGCGGGGCACAGTTGGCGGAGCGCGGCTCAGCTGGCGGAGCGGGGCTCAGTTGGCGGAGCGCGGTTCAGTTGGCGGAGGGCGGTTCAGTTGGCGGAGCGGGGCTCAGTTGGCGGAGCGCGGTTCAGTTGGTGTAGGGGGGCTCAGTTGGCGGAGCGGGGCTCAGTTGGCGGAGCGGGGCTCAGTTGGCGGAGCGGGGCTCAGTTGGCGGGGAGCGGGACTCAGTTGGCGGGGAGCGGGACTCAGTTGGCGGGGAGCGGGGCTCAGTTGGCGGGGAGCGGGGCTCAGTTGGCGGGGAGCGGGGCTCAGTTGGCGGGGAGCGGGGCACAGTTGGCGGGGAGCGGGGCACAGTTGGCGTAGCGGGGCTCAGTTGGCGGAGCGGGGCTCAGTTGGCGGGGAGCGGGGCTCAGTTGGCGGAGCGGGGCTCAGTTGGCGGGGAGCGGGGCTCAGTTGGCGGGGAGCGGGGCTCAGTTGGCGGGGAGCGGGGCTCAGTTGGCGGGGAGCGGGGCACAGTTGGCGGGGAGCGGGGCACAGTTGGCGGAGCGGGGCACAGTTGGCGGAGCGGGGCACAGTTGGCGGAGCGGGGCACAGTTGGCGGAGCGCGGGGCTCAGTTGGCGGAGCGCGGGGCTCAGTTGGCGGAGCGCGGGGCTCAGTTGGCGGAGCGCGGGGCTCAGTTGGCGGGGAGCGGGGCTCAGTTGGCGGGGAGCGGGGCTCAGTTGGCGGGGAGCGGGGCTCAGTTGGCGGAGCGGGGCACAGTTGGCGGAGCGGGGCACAGTTGGCGGAGCGGGGCACAGTTGGCGGGGAGCGGGGCTCAGTTGGCGGGGAGCGGGGCTCAGTTGGCGGGGAGCGGGGCTCAGTTGGCGGGGAGCGGGACTCAGTTGGCGGGGAGCGGGGCTCAGTTGGCGGGGGAGCGGGGCTCAGTTGGCGGGGAGCGGGGCTCAGTGGCGGGGAGCGGGGCTCAGTTGGCGGGGGAGCGGGGCTCAGTTGGCGGGGAGCGGGGCACAGTTGGCGGGGAGCGGGGCACAGTTGGCGGGGAGCGGGGCACAGTTGGCGGGGAGCGGGGCACAGTTGGCGTAGCGGGGCTCAGTTGGCGGAGCGCGGGTTCAGTTGGCGTAGGGGGGCTCAGTTGGCGGAGCGGGGCTCAGTTGGCGGGGAGCGGGGCTCAGTTGGCGGGAGCGGGGCTCAGTTGGCGGGGAGCGGGGCTCAGTTGGCGGGGAGCGGGACTCAGTTGGCGGGGAGCGGGCTCAGTTGGCGGGGAGCGGGGCTCAGTTGGCGGGGAGCGGGGCTCAGTTGGCGGGGAGCGGGGCTCAGTTGGCGGGGAGCGGGGCTCAGTTGGCGGGGAGCGGGGCACAGTTGGCGGGGAGCGGGGCACAGTTGGCGGGGAGCGGGGCACAGTTGGCGGGGAGCGGGGCACAGTTGGCGTAGCGGGGCTCAGTTGGCGGAGCGCGGTTCAGTTGGCGTAGGGGGGCTCAGTTGGCGGAGCGGGGCTCAGTTGGCGGGGAGCGGGGCTCAGTTGGCGGAGCGGGGCTCAGTTGGCGGGGAGCGGGGCTCAGTTGGCGGGGAGCGGGGCTCAGTTGGCGGGGAGCGGGGCACAGTTGGCGGGGAGCGGGGCACAGTTGGCGGAGCGGGGCACAGTTGGCGGAGCGGGGCACAGTTGGCGGAGCGGGGCACAGTTGGCGGAGCGGGGCACAGTTGGCGGAGCGCGGGGCTCAGTTGGCGGAGCGCGGGGCTCAGTTGGCGGAGCGCGGGGCTCAGTTGGCGGAGCGCGGGGCTCAGTTGGCGGAGCGCGGGGCTCAGTTGGCGGAGCGCGGCTCAGTTGGGGGAGCGCGGCGCTTACAACGTCAGGGTTGTGGGTTGGATTCCCACAGGGGAAATATATGTACTACTGTAAGTCGCTCTGGAGAAGAGGGTCTGCTGAATGACTAAAATGTACATTTAAAATGAGGGATAGTAGTGAAGGACAGATAGACCGAACAATGACACACTGAGAGAGACACATTCTTTTGTGGACCGCTTATTCCTTGGCCCACTTCAGAGTCAATAGTCCACCCTGTCACTTCTCAACGAATGTTGACTGAGAGGTGTAGAATCCACGACAATGGCCGACCCAGTGAACGAACCACAAAAACATGATTGTTTTTCTCTCTGTGTGTGATTCCATCTTTCTCTCTGTTTGTCTGTTTGTCCATCAGCCCTTAAACTTCCCCATCTTGCTGCTGTTGTTGTCTACTTGCTCCAGAGATTTGTCAAACCCATTTCCCAAGAATTTCTCCTTTGCCTTGAGAGATGAGGGTCAGGCCAGGTAAATAGGACGCTCTTACGGAGGGTAACGACCATGTTGGATTGTTTTCGTCACCTTTGGCCCTTAGTACCTTTGGGAACGGGTAGGGGGTGGTTGGGGAGGGGGGGCAGGAAGGATTAACCTCTTTCTGCCAGATAAGGGGGGAATTGAAATTTGTGATCATGAGACCAACATCCTTCCATCCCTCCTTCCTCCCCGGTTTCTAAACGGTCTGGCTCAGTAGGATTGATGTCCTTTTGTGGTGAGTCATCCCGGGACAATTTGTCAAAATCCCCCCACTCAATAGGGAATTCCAAAGCCGGCAGCGCTTTGACCTAGCCATTTTCAATCAAGCCGTTAGTGTACTCACTGCTGTTGTTGTCGTTGTTGGCCCAAGAGTAGAGAGAGATGGGATGAGAGGGAGAGGAAGGAAAGTGCTTGCTCTCAGTGTATTTTGTTCCCCGTTGCGGTTGCTCTGTGAGCAATAAATAGCCTCTCTGTCCAAGTGGCTTCCCAAGGATGTGTTCTGTTCTCTAGAGTGAGGTCATACTGTAGCTTCACTGTACCCCCAAGTAGGTCTTGAAATTAATCTCAGTTTAACAATACATTTTAACTAGACATAACCAAGTACTTGGGTATTGCACCTTTCATATTGCCAGAAATCATGGCACGCAATGACTGGCCTTCTGAGACAGTTTAACAACATCCACCCCAACATATGCGACAGGCTTGTTGTTTTTGCATACTATTGAATATTCATAAACGACTTTAATGCTTCTCCAAATCACATTTACACTTGCCGTCATGTGGTGCAGCAACCGTGATGATTGCAGTGTCAGTATGCGTCCGGCGTCCTCATTAAAACATGTTAGCAATAAGGTTGTGAGGGAGAGGGGGATGAGTGAAGGCAAGAGAAGAGAGATAACTAATGCAAATGGCAGCAGAGAGGAATATGACAGAGTGGGTCACACAGGAAGGCTGGGTCTTCTACAGCTGTCCCAGCACTGCATGGGGCGACAGGAGGAGAGAAGAGAACCACAGGAGGACAGAGATGGAGGGACGGGAGATAACCGAGAGGAAGGAAGCGGTGGGAAAATAGATGGAAAGAAAGGAAGAGTGGTTGAGAGAGTGGTTGAGAGAGTGGTTGAGAGAGTGGTTGAGAGAGTGGTTGAGAGAGTGGTTGAGAGAGTGGTTGAGAGAGTGAAAGAGGGGGAAGGGGGGGAAGATATGAAGGGGAAGTGACTAGGAAAAGAGACGGAAAGAAAGGAAGAATTGTTGGGAAAAATAGCAGGGAGATTTAGGTTTTCAGAGGAAGACACCGCGAGAGAGAGAGAGAGAGAGAGAGAGAGAGAGAGAGAGAGAGAGAGAGACCGCAGGGAGAGAGGAATTGACAAAAGGGAGATGAAGGGAGACAACGTCACAAGAGAGTCAGCGGGAGACAGAAGCTGTGTCTACACTTGACACTTCATGTAGCTTTAGTATTCTGATCATGGAATTCCGAACGCGTCATGCATCTACAACTACATTTAAATGTGTCTACCATGTCCACAGTGTGTCCTGATTTCCTTTTCCTGTGCTATATTACAATGCCAGTATGCATTCTACGAACAGTAGAATAGGCACAATATGATAACGCAACAACTGATGGCAGTAGCTAACTACTGTAGCTAACTACTGTAGCTAACTACTGTAGCTAACTACTGTAGCTAACCTATGTAGCTAACCTATGTAGCTTGCAAGGAACTCTAAAGGGATTGCAAACGGATGAACTCTTAGCCAAACAAAAACGAGTTTTTCTAAGTGAAAAGCTCGCTGGCCAGCAGACACGTTCCTCAACGTATTTCCTCCAACGTTATAATGAAAAGGTGCCTCTCGGTCCCAAAACACACGTTTTCTGGAGACTTGTGGTAGGAGTGATGATGACGTCGCCCGCTGTGTGCGCTTTCAGTAGCCTGATTGCATCCAGACTGAGGAGAAATCCACACACAATGCAGCCCTGACCACCTCCTGAAGTGGTCAGACAGATCTGAACACAATCACACCACAAAGCCACTTTTGTGTGTCTAGGCACGTCTTTTCAATGTGATCTTTGTATTCTGATAGCAGAAGTCACATGTAAATGTCAAGCCTAGGCACGACCACTGTGAGCCGCCTAATGTCCCTCTAAGGCAGACATGCCCAGACATGTTCAACAGCTGGACTCCCCAGTTATGTGACATTAACATAAACTAACTGAGGACTTCCTCCCAGTCAGCTCTCTAACTAGTTGATCGTCATTATGTCCTTTAATATGTAAGTCCTCACAACTGATACCTTGTGTGTGTGGAGAGCTGTGTGTGTGGAGAGCTGTGTGTGTGCAGAGCTGTGTGTGTGGAGAGCTGTGTGTGTGGAGAGCTGTGTGTGTGGAGAGGTGTGTGTGTGTGTGTGTGTGTGGAGAGAGGTGTGTGTGTGTGTGTGGAGAGAGAGGTGTGTGTGTGTGTGTGTGTGGAGAGCTGTGTGTGTGTGTGTGTAGAGAGAGAGGTGTGTGTGTGTGTGTGTGTGTGTGTGTAGAGAGAGGTGTGTGTGTGTGTGTGTGTGTGTGTGTGTGTGTGGAGAGCTGTGTGTGTGTGTGTGTGTGTGTGTGTGTGTGTGGAGAGAGAGGTGTGTGTGTGTAGAGAGAGAGGTGTGTGTGTGTGTGGAGAGAGAGGTGTGTGTGTGTAGAGAGAGAGGTGTGTGTGTGTGTGTGTGTGTGTAGAGAGGTGTGTATGTGTGTGGAGAGCTGTGTGTGTGTGGAGAGAGAGAGGTGTGGGTGTGTGTGTGTGTGTGTGTGTGTGTAGAGAGAGGTGTGTGTGTGTGTAGAGAGGTGTGTGTAGAGGGGTGTGTGTGTGACCAAATCCTACCAACCCAAAATACCCTCCCTCGGTTAGCGTTGATGTTTCCCCTGAGGGACTGATTTTAAGACGGCTCTGACACGCCCACCTGTTGACTTACTGGTTCCAGCCGTAGGGGTGGCTGGTGGGTAGAATGAGGGGAGGAGGAGGAGGAGGGGAGAGATTACTGGCTCTGAGCTGTGACTGGCTCTGAGACTGCATGCTGCATTGTCCCGGTAACCTTATCTCTTGGCTACAGTCAGTTACCCCGACGCTTTACAGTCATGAGCGCCGCAACGCCAATTAGACATCCTGTAATCCCGTCTTCCCAGGTTAACGACGGGGACGGGACCGGCGATGGTGAGCCCTGCAGGGGTGTTGTTGGGTTTTCAGGTTTCATTTTGAGGGGAAAGTGGCAGGGCTTAGTGACCTTGTGACCTTTGAATCGGATGTCATTGACCCTTGAAGGTCGATGGCCTTACAGTGGCCAGAGTTTGGATTGACCTAGGCTTTGTCCCAACTCCCAAATGGCATTCCCTACAATATATTAACTGAAACACTTTTGGCCATGTGTTAGGGAACGCTATTAATAATATTCCTATATGGTGCCATTTCGGATTTGCCCCTGGACCAGTTGCAGTACTTTAGCTCTTGTATGTTGCAGTTACAAGTCACAGTTTGACACAAAATGGCTTCCCTGCTGTCAGAAATCCAAGATTATATTATATTGTTTCTTCTACTCAAGAGCCCCGAGGAGTCCTGGATGATGCAGTCAGGGCTTTCAGTGAGTCTGTTTGGCTTTCCCTCCCACTTTTCTCTCTCCTTCTTTTTCTCTCTCCCTCTTTTTCTCTCTCTTTCTTTTATGACCTCTCTGGAGAAGCCACTAGCTACCTGAGAGTCAGTATGACTTTCGCTCTCTCTCTCAATTCAATTTAAGGAGCTTTATTGGCATGGGTAAATTATGTTTACATTGCCAAAGCAATTGAAATAGATAATAAACAAAAAATGGACACTAAACATTACACTCACAAAAGTTCCAAAGGAATAAAGATCTCTCTCTCTCTCTCTCTCCCCCCCTCCTTCTCTTCTCTTGTCACACCTTCTCATATACCTCCCTGCCCTCACCTCGTTTCCTCTCCCTCCCTCCTCAACAACATAATACATGTTTGAGTCGAGAGAGGGTTACTAAAGATTCAGTCCACTGCAGTGCCTGCAGTCCAGAAACAGTAGCCTCTAAGCCTGGAACATCTGACCTGAGACCTGAGGGGGAGCCAGGGCTTCAAATTCACCAAGCGTCAACAGGGAGGTGGGCGAACAGAAATGCACATTTACAGAAATATACACATACTACACACTAACAGAAATATACACACACACGTGCGCACACACACACACAGAATACACAGGCCACTGGAGCAGAACAGAACATATGCTGTAAACACACTGGTCCATGATTCACTAACTGCCCTATGTTGCCAAACCAGATGAAGAGAGGACATGTTGTTAGCAGTAATGGTTAATGTTGTTTAAAATGAAGAGACAATGTAGAGTGTTTAGACAATGTTTATCTGGAGGTGTAGGTCGTTATGTTGACCATGTAGAGTGTTTATCTGGAGGTGTAGGTTGTTATGTTGACCATGTAGAGTGTTTATCTGGAGGTGTAGGTCGTTATGTTGACCATGTAGAGTGTTTATCTGGAGATGTAGGTCGTTATGTTGACCATGTAGAGTGTTAATCTGGAGGTGTAGGTTGTTATGTTGACCATGTAGAGTGTTTATCTGGAGGTGTAGGTTGTTATGTTGACCATGTTGAGTGTTTATCTGGAGGTGTAGGTCGTTATGTTGACCATGTAGAGTGTTTATCTGGAGGTGTAGGTTGTTATGTTGACCATGTAGAGTGTTTATCTGGAGATGTAGGTTGTTATGTTGACCATGTAGAGTGTTTATCTGGAGATGTAGGTTGTTATGTTGACCATGTGGAGTGTTAATCTGGAGGTGTAGGTCGTTATGTTGACCATGTCCATTAGATGTAGGTCGTTATGTTGACCATGTAGAGTGTTTATCTGGAGGTGTAGGTCAATATGTTGACCATGTAGAGTGTTAATCTGGAGGTGTAGGTCGTTATGTTGACCATGTTCATTAGATGTAGGTCGTTATGTTGACCATGTAGAGTGTTTATCTGGAGGTGTAGGTCAATATGTTGACCATGTAGTGTGTTAATCTGGAGGTGTAGGTCGTTATGTTGACCATGTAGAGTGTTAACCTGTTATGGATAGGGGGCAGTATTTTCACGGCCGGATTAAAAACGTACCCGATTTAATCTGTTTATTACTCCTGCCCAGAAACTAGAATATGCATATAATTGTTTGATTTGGATAGAAAACACCCTAAAGTTTCTAAAACTATAACAGAACTCATATGGCAGGCCAAAACCTGAGAAGATTCCAAACAGGAAGTGCCCTCTCTGACCATTTCTTGGCCTTCTTTATCCTCTTTATTGAAAACAGAGGATCTCTGCTGTAACGTGACACTTTCTAAGGCTCCCATAGGCTCTCAGAAGGCGCCAGAACGTTGAATGATGACTCTGCAGTCCATGGCTGTAAAACAGTAGCGCATTTGGATAGTGGTCGATCTGAGAACAATGAGACGGGTGCGCGCGTGCACATGAAGAGTAAATTTTACATTTTCAGTCTTTGAACGAAAACAACGACTCCCGGTCGGAATATTATCGCTATTTTACGAGAAAAATCGCATAAAAATTGATTTTAAACAGCGTTTGACATGCTTCTAGGTACGGTAATGGAATATTTTGAATTTTTTTGTCACGATACGCGCCGGCGCGTCACCCTTCGTTACCCTTCGGATAGTGTCTTGAACGCACAAAGAAAACGCCGCTATTTGGATATAACTATGGATTATTTGGAACCAAACCAACATTTGTTGTTGAAGTAGAAGTCCTAGGAGTGCATTCTGACGAAGAACAGCAAAGGTAATCCAAATTTTCTTATAGTAAATCTGATTTTGGTGAGTACCAAACTTGGTGGGTGTCAAAATAGCTAGCCTGTGATGGCCGAGCTATCTACTCAGAATATTGCAAAATGTGCTTTCACCGAAAAGCTATTTTAAAATCAGACACCGCGATTGCATAAAGGAGTTCTGTATCTATAATTCTTAAAATAATTTATGTTTTTTGTGAACGTTTATCGTGAGTAATTTAGTAAATTCACCGGAAGTGTTCGGTGGGAATGCTAGTTCTGAACGTCACATGCTAATGTAAAAAGCTGTTTTTTGATATAAATATGAACTTGATTGAACAAAACATGCATGTATTGTATAACATAATGTCCTAGGAGTGTCATCTGATGAAGATCATCAAAGGTTAGTGCTGCATTTAGCTGTGGTTTTGGTTTTTGTGACATTATATGCTAGCTTGAAAAATGGGTGTCTGATTATTTCTTGCTGGGTACTCTCCTGACATAATCTAATGTTTTGCTTTCGTTGTAAAGCCTTTTTGAAATCGGACAGTGTGGTTAGATAAAGGAGAGTCTTGTCTTTAAAATGGTGTAAAATAGTCATATGTTTGAAAAATGGAAGTATTCGGATTTTCGAGGAATTTGTCATTCGCGCCATGCCCTATCATTGGATATTGGAGCGCTGTTCCGCTAGCGGAACATCTAGATGTAAGAGGTTTTAATCTGGAGGTGTAGGTCGTTATGTTGACCATGTAGAGTGTTAATCTGGAGGTGTAGGTCAGTTATGTTGACCATGTCACTAGATGTAGGTCGGTTATGTTGACCATGTTCACTAGATGTAGGTCGGTTATGTTGACCATGTTCACTAGCTGTAGGTCGGTTATGTTGACCATGTTCACTAGATGTATGTCGGTTATGTTGACAATGTTCACTAGATGTAGGTCGGTTATGTTGACCATGTTCACTAGATGTAGGTCGGTTATGTTGACCATGTTCACTAGATGTAGGTCGGTTATGTTGACCATGTTCACTAGATGGGCTGATTTCTGGGCAGTGAGATCTTCATCTGATGGGATGTGTGATTGTCTGTGAAAAAATACCACATTTCTTTCTAATTCTTGGATTTGTTATTTATCGGCGACATATTTACATGTCTGTTCAAAAATTGAAATTGGCTAAATGCCAGTGAGATACCAGATGCTTGCTGTACCAACGAGGTACCTTGGCAGTGAGTGCTGCCAGGATCCACTACCCACTGATACCAAGTCTTAGCGCTATCCCATGAGTATGTGTGTGTGCGCCCGCTCATACTTCTGAGAGTGTGTGAGGGAGGCGACACTTCCGACGGAGGAAATGGCGATGTGCTTCGTCTCCGTGAAGCGAACGCTCACCAGGGATCAAGCTGTCAACAGTCTTCTGACACGTCACTTTAGTTAGCCACCTGGTGAAGGTGTGTGTTTGTGAGCGTGTGTTTGTGAGCGTGTGTTTGTGAGCGTGTGTTTGTGAGCGTGAGTGTGTGAGCGTGAGTGTGTGAGCGTGAGTGTGTGAGAGTGAGAATGTGAGAGAGTGTGTGAGAGTGAGAATGTGAGAGAGTGTGTGAGAGTGTGTGTGAACTGAGACACTGCAGAGACATTGCTTTGGGGGTGAATGAAGGTTGTCTAGTCAGTGCCTGTCAGACAGGGGAAGAGAGAGAGGTATCACCTTGTGATGGTTTTGGTGGAAGATACTGCCCCTTGTGGCCAGAACAGAGTTTTATTTAATGGCTGCATGGTTAGAACTAGACTTGATTCAATTTGATAGAGGATGCTGACATTGGCTGGTCTTCTTTGTTGTTTGTGCAGCGTTTCCTCCTCCTCCATCTTTCTTTCTTTCTTCTCTCTCTCCCTACTTCTCCCACCTCATTTTATCTTTTGCTCTCTCTCGCCCACTCTATCCACTCCTCTCTTATTTTGTTTCTCTCTCTCTCTTTCTGTCTTTCATTTGATCCCTCTGGTTCTCATCTTCTGCCATCCCCTCTCTCTCTCTCTCTCTCTCTC
>NW_021822446.1:11501-27044 GCF_901001165.1 Salmo trutta
GGAGAGAGAGAGAGCGCGAGAGAGAAAATGAGAGAGCGCGAGAAAGAGAGAGAGAGAGAGAAAGAGAGCGAGAGAGAGAAAGAGCGAGCGAGAAAGAGAGAAAGAGAGTGCGAGAGAAAAGAGAGAGAGAGAGAGAGGAGAGAGAGCGCGAGAAAGAGAGAGAGAGAGAAAGAGAGCGAGAGAGAAAGAGAGCGAGAGAGAAAGAGAGAAAGAGAGCGAGAGAGAGAGAGCGCGCGAGAGAGAGAAGAGAGGGCGAGTAGAAAGAGAAGAGAGGGCGAGTAGAAAAGAAAGAGGATTAATAACCTTACCAAAGCTAACGCTGCATTCACAGAATTACAACAGCTCAAAACCAACTCGATGGGGTCACCGCGGACGTGCTCGCCCATCAACTCCACACGCCAGCCCCCGTGTGGCGCCCCCGCACAACGTCATCGTTTTTGAGCGGGCATACGAGCCCGGAGATGAATACGCAGAGAGTCGTGGTGCACTTATAACTCCAATCGTGCTGAGTTCTTCGTCTCATTATGAGAATGTATACAGATGTAGGATCTTCGTTTGAGCCCGTTTGCTACAGCAGGGAAAATATCCTTCAGCAACAGGAAATGTGAATTATTATGTGGATTATAATACATGGAATAGGTTGTAGGGGTTGATACATTTTAAGTTAAGGCAAATCATGTGTGAAATGTTAAAGTGGAAATGACAAACTTTAGAAGCCCTTTTAAACCATGACTACACTACAAGTTTGCAAATCCTGCTATGCAGGAAAATTCTCATCAACAAAAGTACGATCAAATTAAGATCCTACTTCTGTATATGTGGGGCTTCACTCTGTATGCTACCTCAGCCCAATGAGATGAACATGCTGAGAGAGAGGGAGGGAGAAAGGGAGAGAGAGAGTGAGAGAGAAAGAGATGAGAAGAGATGAGAGCGAGAGATGAGAGAGAGCGAGATGGGAGAACGTGGGAGACCAGACCAGCGTGAAACCCAATCTCTGTCCATGCGCGTCCAACCACATGCGTCACACAGCGCTGGCGGTTTCTGCTTTTAGCGTTTAACTAACTCCATCAAACACCCAGTAGGCGCACCACTCAAAGGAACCATGGACTCAGCATGGACAAGGCTTCAACCAATACGGCTCTTAGAGGAGAAAAGGGTCTCCCTCACTCCCTCGCGGTGTCCCAAATGGCACCCTTATTCCCTGCATAGTGCACTACTTTTGACCACAGCCCTATAGGTAACAGGGTGCCACTTGGGAAACACACCCCTCCCTCCCTGACTGTTCAGTGGGTAATGGCTATCTGCTAATAGGAGAAAACACAGTCAGTGCGTAGGTGTGCTGGACACAAGTTGACACATTGTTCTAGCTCTTCCACAGCAATAATCTCAACCTCCTTCAGACTCTTTCGAGTGTCAGACCAAGGCTGAGTCCCTGGGGAGAAGGACTGCAGTCGAACGTATAGTGGGACAGCATGGCTCTCCAATCACAATCATGTTTTGACACTTTCTCTTCATACCTGGAGCGATGAGGAGATAGGCCTATATTCCCCTATGCATTACATAATGCATAGGTCTAAGTCTACATACAGGATGTATAGGGAGAACATGTTTGTTCTCAAGCCCTTGATAAGGCTATGTGGATCAGTATTGCTCCGGGGCTGGGGCTAAGGTTGAAAAGCTACCGGTAATTTACCAAAGTTACCAGAATCCTCAGTAGTGTTGGTACTTAGCAGGTCATTTATGATAACTTTGGTAATTTACACTTGAATCATTATTATTTTTTTGTCCATGTGTTTCTAGTGGATAGACCATATGGTTCAAGAGAAAATAGCTTAGGCTAATTAATGAAAAAAGCTATTAATCAACAATGGCATTATTTAAAATGAACTCTGCATCTCTTCCAAGCATTGACTTTTTTCACAACTGCCACCAGTTTGGCGTCAAAACACTAAGTTGACGGTATATATTTAGAATCATGTTTTACAGCTTTGTCATTCTATTCCTTTATTTTTGAATAATCTTATTTGATGATGTTATATATTTTACATGGATCAGGCCCCTCAGAGGGCCAGAGATAATCTGAAGTACCAAAAAAGGCCAATAGATGTTAAAATTCCCCCCAAAATTGAAAATCACCAATATTCTGGCAGTTTACTGATCAACATCAAAAGTTTCCCATAACAACCCTCCCTTTACAACCTTAGCTGGGAGGAAAAGGTGGAGCCTGGCGCAGCCCTATTGGATTGAAAAGCACCGCTATTGGGCCTATAAAGTTATTCTGGGAAAACAAAAACAAGTGATGGCACAAAAACAGTGATGCTGTGCTTTATCCCAATCCCCAGCTGGTCCCAGGGAGCCAGAACTGCTTACAGTGTCCTTTCAGTCCCCATTTCCATTAGGCAGACATAAAATGGGGGGGAAAGGTATCATATTTAGTTTCTGTGATGAACGGTGTACCATCAAACTGACATAAATATACCACACTGTGACTATTTCCCCTCCTTTGGTCCATTCCAATACTCTCCGCACCCCATTCACCCCCCCCCCCCCACCTCCCCCCTTCTTTCCAAAACACTCCAGGGAGAAGTGAAACCTGGGCTTTCAACAAATATATTAAAAAGACTTTTGAGACAGTGCCTCAGAAATACTGCGGCCCTCAGCGCTCTGGGGTCTCGCGCCAACACTCGCAGGGGCGATTTGGAGAGCGGGCCGTGATGCCGCCGGGGCGAGCTAGCAGAATGCAAAGTTGCTGCTTCGCCGCTTTACCCCATTTGGGCTCAATAAGATCTTCCGCCCCCACAGTTTCCGCCTGAGGGAGGTCACAGAAAGATCATATTTTCTCACAGCCAGACAAGGCGCTATTTCTCTCCACTAGTCCCCAACGTGCAGCTAGCGAACTAGCAGGACCGCCTGCCTGCCTGCCTGCCACCCTGCATTAACACAGCACAGAGAAATGAAGGGAGACTAGCTAGGAAAGAAGGAAGGGGAGGCATGTACAGCTGTTGTAGAAACAAGAGGGTAGTAGTGGAGTTTTATACATATACATGTGTATCAATGGGAAGCACATATTGAGAGACACGGACTCTGCCACTATGGCTTGTAGATTGAAAATACTTTAGCATAGGCCTATGTTATCACAAATTGCCTGGTGCCAGATCCATTTGTGCCCTTGCCAATCCATTACTGTCATTGTCAAACCAAGCATGACAATGAGTGACAAGGAGTTGGCATGACAGCACAAACAGACAGACTGGAATTCAAGCTAGCAAACAGACAGTTGTGAGTTCAAATGAAGTACAGTCAGGCACATGTAGCTTGAATTCTAATTAACATTCATTATTAATAGGTAGTGCTAAGCGATTAACCAACATAGTTATTTTTTTCTTCAGATTACTAAACAACTAACTGACCTCCATAGTAGAGGTCGACCGATTACGATTTTTCAACGCCGGTACCGATACCGATTATTGGAGGACCCAAAAAAGCCGATGCCGATAAGTCGGCCGATTTTTTATTTTTATTTATTTGTAATAATGACAATTACAACAATACTGAATTAACACTTATTTTAACTTAATATAATACATCAATAAAATCCATTTAGCCTCAAATAAATAATGAAACATGTTCAATTTGGTTTAAATAATGCAAAACAAAGTGTTGGAGAAGAAAGTAAAAGTGCAATATGTGCCATGTAAGAAAGCTAACGTTTAAGTTCCTTTGCTCAGAACATGAGAACATATGAAAGCTGGTGGTTTCTTTTAACATGAGTCTTCAATATTCCCAGGTAAGATGTTTTAGGTTGTAGTTATTATAGGAATTATAGGACTATTTCTCTCTATACGATTTGTATTTCATATACCTTTGACTATTGGATGTTCATATTAGAGGTCGACCGATTAATCGGAATGGGCGATTAATTAGGGCCGATTTCAAGTTTTCATAACAATCGGTAATCGGTATTTTTGGCCACCGAATTGCCGATAAAAAAAAAGTATTATTACTTTTTTTTTTTAAACCTTTATTTAACTAGGCATGTCAGTTAAAGAACACATTCTTATTTTCAATGACGGCCTAGGAACGGTGGGTTAACTGTCTTGTTCAGGGGCAGAATGACAGATTTTTACCTCGTCAGCTTGGGGATGCAACCTTACGTTAACTAGCCCAACGCTCTAACCACCTGCTTTACGTTGCCAAGGTAAGTTGCTAGCTATCATTAAACTTATCTTATAAAAAACAATCAATCAATCATAAACACTAGTTAACTACACATGGTTGATGATATTACTAGTTTATCTAGCCTGTCCTGCTTTGCATATAATCGATGTGGTGCGCATTTGCGAAAAAGGACCGTCTTTGCTCCGACGTGTACCTAACCATAAACATCAATGTCTTTCTTAAAATCAATACACAAGTATATATTTTTAAACCTGCATATTTAGTTAATATTGCCCGCTAACATGAATTTCTTTTAACTAGGGAAAATGTGTCACTCTCTTGCAAACAGAGTCAGGGTATATGCAGCACTTTGGGCCGCCTGGCTCGTTGAGAACTGTGAAGACTATTTCTTCCTAACAAAGACAGCCGACTTCGCCAAACGGGGATGATTTAACAAAAGCGCATTTGCGGAAAAAAAGCACAATCGTTGCACAACTGTACCTAACCATAAACATCAATGCCTTTCTTAAAATCAATACACAGAAGTATATATTTTTAAACCTGCATATTTAGCTAAAAG
This sequence comes from Salmo trutta, assembly GCF_901001165.1. Taxonomy (NCBI): domain Eukaryota; kingdom Metazoa; phylum Chordata; class Actinopteri; order Salmoniformes; family Salmonidae; genus Salmo; species Salmo trutta. Next base: position 16,240 of record NW_021822446.1, read on the forward strand.
AAATCCAGGTTAGCAGGCAATATTAACCAGGTGAAATTGTGTCAGTTCTCTTGCTTTCGTTTGCACGCAGAATCAGGGTATACAGAATCTGGCTCGTTGCGAACTAATTTGCCAGAATTTTACGGAACTATGAAATATCATTGTAGGTTGTGCGATGTAACAGGAATATTTAGACTTATGGATGCCACCTGTTAGATAAAATACGGAACGGTTCCGTATGTCACTGAAAGAATAATGTTTTCGAGATGATAGTTTCCGGATTTGACCATATTAATGACCTAAGGTTTATTATTATATAATTAAGTCTATGATTTGATAGAGCAGTCTGACTGAGCGGTGGTAGGCAGCAGCAGGCTCGTAATAGTCAAAGGTATATGGTTTAGAGAGAAATAGTCGACGCGTCATAATTCCTGTAATAACTTGCGGCTGAACTTGAAAGGGGTTCCTTCGTTATTTTACCGTTCATGTCTTCCATAGAGAATGTCTTGATCTACTTCAAATAAGGTCTGTGTTTTGTGCTTAAACCGCCTCGGCGTTTTGATACCCGTGTAAATCTCCCTAGGTAACGTTTGTCAACATATTTTCATAAATCCACTCTACAAAAAAAATTATCTTCGCTTATATTGATCAGAGTTATATCCTATGGATATCTACACAGTTATAAAATTGGCAAGGTGGTGTAAGCCTAAACCAAACACAGACCTTATTTTAAGTTAATCTAAAAATATCCTATGGAATAAATGAAGGAACCGCTTTTCAGATTTTGCTAGAAGGTGTCATGGGAATTATGACTCGCACTTTGGTAGTCAATTCTTACCATGCCCATTATTAAAATAGGATTTCCTGCATATAGAAATTACAGTTTTTGTTTTGAGCATTCATCACAGGTAACTTAAACTCTATTTTTATTATTCAAACAGTTGAGAGTATTTGTCTCCTAAGCAGACTCTTCAGTATCGTTGTCACTTCAGAGCTCTGTGTGTGTGTGTGTGTGTGTGTGTGTGTGTGTGTGTGTGTGTGTGTGTGTGTGTGTGTGTGTGTGTGTGTGTGTATATATACATATAAAAAAAAATATTATAATAATAATTGGCCGATTAATCGGTATCGACTTTTTTGGTCCTCCAATAATCGGTATCGGCGTTGAAAAATCAGAATCGGTCGACCTCTAGTTCATATATTCACTTTAGTATTGCCAGTGTAACAGTATAGCTTCCGTCCCTCTCCTCGCTCCTACCTGGGCTTGAACCAGGAACACATCGACAACAGCCACCCTCGAAGCAGCGTTACCCATGCAGAGCAAGGGGAAACAACTACTCCAAGTCTCAGAGCGAGTGACGTTTGAAACGCTATTAGCGCTCACCCGCTAACTAGCTAGCCATTTCACATCGGGTTACACCAGCCTAATCTCAGGAGTAGATAGGCTTGAAGTCATTAAACAGCGCAATGCATTGCGAAGGGCTGCTGGCAAAACGCAGTAAAGTGCTATTTTGAATGAATGCTTACGAGCCTGCTGGTGCCTACCAACGCTCAGTCAGACTGCTCTATCAAATCATAGACTTAATTATAACATAATAAACACACAGAAACACGAGGTCATTAATATGGTCGAATCCAGAAACTATCATCTCGAAAACAAAACGTTATTCCTGTTACATTGCACAACCTTCAGTGTTATGTCATAATTACGTAAAATTCTGACAAATTACCCAAAGTGTTGCATATACCCTGACTGCGTACAATGAACGCAAAATGACACAATTTCACCTAGTTAATATTGCCTGCTAACCTGGATTTAATTTAGGTAAATATGCAGGTTTAAAAATATATATACTTCTGTGTATTGATTTTAAGAAAGGCATTGATGTTTATGGTTAGGTACAGTCGTGCAACGATTGTGCTTTTTTCGCAAATGCGCTTTTGTTAAATCATCCCCGTTTGGCGTAGTCGGCTGTCTTTGATAGGAAGAAATAGTCTCCACAGTTCGCAACGAGCCAGGCGGCCCAAACTGCTGCATATACCCTGACTCTGTTTGCAAGAGAAGTGACACATTTTCCCTAGTTAAAAGAAATTCATGTTAGCAGGCAATATTAACTAAATATGCAGGTTTAAAAATATATACTTGTGTATTGATTTTAAGAAAGGCATTGATGTTTATGGTTGGAGCAACGTGTACCTAAGCGATTATATGCAACGCAGGACAGGCTAGATAAACTAGTAATATCATCAACCATGTGTAGTTAACTAGTGATTATGATTGATTGTTTTTTATAAGATAAGTTTAATGCTAGCTAGCAACTTACCTTAGCTTCTTACTGTATTTGCGTAACCTCGTGGAGTGCAATGTAAAGCAGGTGGTTAGAGCATTGGACTAGTTAACCGGTTGCAAGACTGAATCCCTGAGCTGACAAGGTAAAAATCTGTCTTTCTGCCCCTGAACAAGGCAGTTAACCCACCGTTCCTAGGCCGTCATTGAAAATAAGAATGTGTTCTTAACTGACTTGCCTAGTTAAATAAAGGTCTAAAAAAAATATATATATATATATGCCAAATCGGCGTCCAAAAATACCGATTTCCAGATGTTATGAAAACTTGAAATCGGCCCTAATTAATCGTCCATTCCGATTAATCGGTCGACCTCTACTCCATAGGTTACATTTTTTGTATTCCATTTAGTAATTTTTGGGGGAGAGTCCAACCTGCTGTTTCTCTATTGATAAATGAAATCATTCACGAGAGAAATCAAGTCAAGAACTGTGGGACGCTAGGCTGAAGGGAGTTGTAGTTTCATTACACAAATATTCAACCTAGTTCAGTGCAGAAACGTGGTAAATAACTACAATGACCATAATCCATTGCGCCTTTTTTTCACGGCTCGGACAGAGACGGACCAGAGAGGAAGAGGCGAAGTGAGAGGTTTCACTCTCGCCAAAATTTGTGCAAAATAAGCCTAATGCGTTTCTATGGGCTTATTTTGGACCTAAGCTTGTCGCCCGCTTTCCCACCTTCGGTACAAAGACATCCATTGCTAGAGCGGAGACGTGAGCATCTCGTCATTATATACAGTTCTCTGGAAAGATACACTTTTACGCCTGCTACGTTAGGTTAGATGTACACAGACCGCATGAGATAGTAATGTACACGATGACCAAAGGGACAGAGACAGTTCGGGAAAGTATTGCCTCATCTACTTCGAAGAACTAGTAAAATGATCGTCAGACAGCTCTGCAGCATACTTAGGCAGGCTAGCCTAGCTAAATAGGATGACTAAAGACAGTACAGTATGGGGAGTAGATAACATTAGATGGTCTGGCTGGCTGACTGTTACTGCCTGAGCAGAGATGATGACTTTAAGAAATGAAAAATAGTCAAATAAAACAAAGTCATATAAACATCTGAAATAGAGATAATCTTTTCCCCCCCAAATTGAAAAATCACCAATATTCTGGCAGTTTACTGATCAACATCAAAAGTTTCCATTAACAAACTCTCCCTTTACAACCTTAGCTGGGAGGAAAAGGTGGAGCCTGGCGCAGCCCTATTGGATTGAAAAGCACCGCTATTGGGCCTATAAAGTTACTCTGGGAAAACAAAAACAAGTGATGGCACAAAAACAGTGATGCTGTGCTTTATCCCAATCCCCAGCTGGTCCCAGGGAGCCAGAACTGCTTACAGTGTCCTTTCAGTCCCCATTTCCATTAGGCAGACATAAAATGGGGGGGAAAGGTATCATATTTAGTTTCTGTGATGAACGGTGTACCATCAAACTGACATAAATATACCTCACTGTGACTATTTCCCCTCCTTTGGTCCATTCCAATACTCTCCGCACCCCATTCACCCCCCCCCCCCCCCCCACCTCCCCCCACCTCCCCCCTTCTTTCCAAAACACTCCAGGGAGAAGTGAAACAATCATTAATTATTTCATAGTAATTTCTTATTGATGTCTAATGTGGACCTGACAGAGACCATGGAATATTTTCAATGTTTTAGCAATTGAATGTTCCCAATTTTTGGCTTTGGGATTTCTATTAAAAAAGCTGTAAAATCATTGTAATGTCATTATTTACTAATGCATTTAATGTTTAAAAAATGTATTATTTAATAATGGGGAGGAGGGGGGGGTTGGATTTAGCAGCCTAATTAGGAACTACTTTTTCTGATACACACAAAGCAACATTGGTCTTTGTTACATTTAATTGGGATATTCTAGTTCTGGATATTTGTGAATGAAAGCCTGCAGGTTACACAGACAATAATTAAATTGGCCTACTGTGTCAATAGTATTCTAAATATGGTTAACTGCATAAGTAATGGTTTGAAAATGCCTAATTCACATCAACCTGGGCTGTAATCATTAATATTGGACCAATTCAGGGGTACGTGCTCAGTCCCCTCCTGTACTCCCTGTTCACTCATGACTGCACGGCCAGGCCTGATCACCAACAACGGAAGGAAAAAAATAACGGTACCTGAGCGCCAAGTCTAGGTCCAAGAGGCTTCTAAACAGCTTCTACCCCCCAAGCCAAAAGACTCCTGAACAGCTAATCAAATGACTCCCCTGACTATTTGCATTGCCCACGCTGCTGCTACTCTCTGTTATCATCTATGCACAAGTCACTTTAATAACTTTACCCACATGTATACATTACCTCAATTACCTCGACTAACCGGTGCCCCTGCACATTGACTCTGTACCGGTACCCCCTGTATATAGCCTCGCTATTGTGTATATATATATATATATTTAAAAAAAATTGTGTGTATTGTTCTTAAAACTGCATTGTTGGTTAAGGGCTTGTATGCATTTCACTGTAAGGTCTGTTGTATTCGGGGCACATGACAAATACAATTTGATTTGAATTCACGTAGGTCCCTTCGCGTTTCGTTATGTTTGCTTCCGTTTATGAAACAGAATCGGCGTAATGAATACAACCCTGCAGTGTTATGATGACGTAGCCTAGGTATGCCCACTAGAGTTGATCAAAATAGCCTGTCAGAATGTAATCTGTGGCTAACAAAAAATGTATACGTTCTGTTAAAACAATCAACTGTATCCAATGCACCTGTATAATTCCGTATATATCCATTATTGTGAAAAGTTGGAGAACGCGCTGCGATAAATGAAAACATATCGCGTCATTTGGGACAACGGCCTCGGTCTGTATCTCGGCTCGAGCATCATTCGGGAGACGGCAAAGGTAGCCTATCGCTCTGCTGCACCTTGGTCCAAAATACGCCGAATATTCATACTGTTATGCTTTTGAAACGTGTTTATGTAGAAACGCCGTTACCTCTTTCTTCTTCTGGCCTCCCCCCGAATGCAGGCATAGCAGCAGGATCAGCAACAGAGATGCAACCGGCAGGTTGAAAGGGAATCCCGAGGATACAGACGCCATGTTGGAAGATGCTCTCGCTGCGCTACACGTCTCTCTCGAATGTGATTGGCTACTGAAAGGGCCAATCTGGAAGTTTCTGAGAAAGCGTCTTATGGATGTTGCAGTCCATAAATAGAGCTCGCCCGCTTGTAGTCCTAAAAGCTGAAAATAAATACCTCTACTTCGTTCACCCATTTCTTTGAGGAAAGAATAGGGTTTTGGGATAAATGCCGAAAATAAGGTCTGTGTGTTTAACACAAGCTTAGGAGATCTTATACGAGCAGTTGCCATACCAGGCGTTGATGCAACCGGCCAGGATGCTCTCGATGGTGCAGCTGTAGAACTTGTTGAGGATCTGGGGACCAATGCCAAATCTTTTCAGTCTCCCGAGAGGGTAAAGGTGTTGTCGTGCCCTCTTCATGACTGTCTTGGTGTGTTTGGACCATGACAGTTTGCTGGTGATGTGGACACCAAGGAATTTGAAACTCTTGACCCGTTCCACTACAGCCCCGTCAATGTGAATGGGGTCGTGTTCGGCCCTCCTTTTCCGGTAGTCCATGATCATCTCCTTATTTTCGGCATTTATCCAAAAACCCTCCAAAAACTCAATATTCCCATAAGCTTTGTCCAACGAACCATGGCGGAGTTAGTGCCTACAACAAGACGACATTACTATTGCTCTCTATAAAGCGCATACATTGATGGAATATATGTAATGTGTGTTTCTAGCAAACCCTGGATGATTAAATTATCTAGGGCTAACAATAAGAAAATAAATTCAACAGAGATGGCATACAAGGATGCCGGTAGCAACGATGAAAGCCCAATCTATCTATAACGTAGGCAAATAACTAATTGAATTTATTTAAATTATAAATCCCTATTAACTGATCATTTTTCATTTAGCCTAATTATTTAAATAACAAATAATAATAATAATTGTCTGTGTATAACCTAATGCAAACAAACTAAGGAGGCAATGTCAAGCTATTGTGAATTATTTCCCCCGTTGTTTTACCATTCCAATTAATTGCAGCAACATTGACTTTACATAGACTTACAGACACTACTAACTTCAAATCAAAACAAATTTTATTTGTCACTTGCGCCGAATACAATAAGTGTAGACTTTACCGTGAAATGCTTACTTACAAGCCCTTAACCAACAGTGCAGTTCAAGAAGAAGAAAATATTTACCAAGTAGATTAAAATAAAAAGTAATAATAAAAGTAACACAATAAGAATAACAATAACAAGTCTATATACAGGGGGCACCGGTAGTAAGTCAGTGTGCAGGGGTACAGGCTAGTTGAGGTAATCTGTACATGTAGGTGGGGGCAAAGGGACTATGCATAGGTAACAAACAAACAGCGAGTGTACAAAATGGAGGGGGGTCAATGTAAATTGTCCGGTGGCAATTTTATGAATTGTTCAGGAGTCTTATGGCTTGGGGGTAGAAGCGGTTGAGGAGCCTTTTGGTCCTAACCTTGGCGCTCCGGTACCGCTTGCCGTGCGGTAGCAGAGAAAACAGTCTATAACTTGGGTGACTAGAGTCTTTGACAATTTTATGAGCTTTCCTCTGACACTGCCTATTATATAGGTCCTGGATTGCAGGAAGCTTGGCCCCAGTGATGTATTGGGCCGTTCGCACTACCCTCTGTAGTGACTTACGGTCAGATGCCGAGCAGTTGCCATACCAGGCGGGGATGCAACCGGTCAGGATGCTCTCGATGGTGCAGCTGTAGAACCTTTTGAGGATCTGGGGACCCATGTCAAATCTTTTCAGTCTCCTGAGGGGGAAAAGGTTTTGTCGTGCCCTCTTCACAACTGTCTTGGTATGTTTGGACCATGATAGTTTGTTGGTGATGTGGACACCTAACTTATGCCTAACTGTAGGATCCATTTGGCCTGCTTATGTGTTCATTTAAGGTGCGTTCCACAGCTGAGGCGAAGCAATGGTTACGTGCCGCTTCGTCGACTGTGTCATCGACTGACAGATTGCTATAACATACAATATGGTGTGGTTAGCTGATAGATAAAAAAACTATCCAGGCGTTATAAAATCCCCTGCTCAGACGTTTCATGGATCAACCAATGGTTGTGTGGTACGACTGTGTCATCGACTGACATATAACATATGGGGCGCATTCCTCTGCCCAGGCATTGCTGACGCCTGCCAGATCTTACAACGCCTGGATAGGTATTTTAGGTATCCGCAAACCACATCATATGTTATAGCAATCTGTCAGTTGATGACAGAGTCGATGACGTGGCACTCAACCATTGGTTGATGCGTGCAACGTCTGAGCAGGGAACGCAACCATAATGTTCTTAGCTGATACTTAAAATACCTACCCAGTGATGAGAGCCTACTAGTGGAGTTAAATGCTTTCCATGCTCGCTTCAAGGTTTTATTTGTATTCTATTTCACCTTTATTTAACCAGGTAGGGCTAGTTGAGAACAAGTTCTCATTTACAACTGCAACCTGGCCAAGAATAAAGCAAAGCAGTTTGACACAAACAACAACACAGAGTTACACACGGAATAAACAAACATACAGTCAATAATACAGTAGAAAAAAAATCTATATACAGTGTGTGCAAATGAGTTAAGATAAGGGAGGTAAGGCAATAAATAGGCCATGGTGGCGAAGTAATTACAATATAGCAATTAAACACTGGAGTGATTGATGTGCAGAAGATGAATGTGGAAGTAGAGATACTGGGGTGCAAAGGAGCAAGATAAATAAATAAATACAGTATGGGGATGAGGTAGTTGGATGGGCTATATTACAGATGGGCTATGTACAGGTGCAGTGATCTGTGAGCTGCTCTGACAGCTGGTGCTTAAATTAGTGAGGGAGATATGAGTCTCCAGCTTCAGTGATTTTTGCAGTTCGTTCCAGTCATTGGCAGCAGAGAACTGGATGGAAAGGTGGCCAAAGTAGTGGCTTTGGGGGTGACTAGTGAGATATACCTGCTGGAGCGCGTGCTACCAGTGGGTGCTGCTATGGTGACCAGTGAGCTGAGATAAGGCGGAGCTTTACCTAGCAGAGACTTGTAGATGACCTGGTGCCAGTGGGTTTGGCGACGAATATGAAGGGCCAGCCAACGAGAGCATACAGGTTGACATGGTGGGTAGTATATGGGGCTTTGGTGACAAAACAGATGGCACTGTGATAGACTGCATCCAATTTGTTGAGTAGAGTGTTGGAGGCTATTTTGTAAATGACATTGCCGAAGTCGAGGATCGGTAGGATGGTCAGTTTTACGAGGGTATGTTTGGCAGCATGAGTGAAGGATGCTTTTGTAACGGGTGTCGTAAGGATCAGACCAAAACGCAGCGGGAACGTGTATACTCATCTTCTTTTTAATGTGAAGAAGGAAAAACAAACAAATCACGTATACAAAACGAACGACACTAACAGTCCTGTCAGGTGCTCAGACACTAAACAGGAGACAACTACCCACAAATCCCATAGGAAAAACACCCCTCTTAAATAAGACCTTCAATTAGAAGCAACGAGGAGCAGCTGCTTCTAATTGAAGGTCAACCCCATAAACTAAACATAGAATTAGACATACTAGAAAAACATAGAAATATACTAACATAGAACATAGCCCAAAAACCCTGAACACTCTTAACAAACACCCCTCTTACATAATAACATAACCCAACACACCCCGAACCACATAAAACAAACACCTCCTGCCACGTCCTGACCAAACTACAATAACAAATAACCCCTTTACTGGTCAGAACGTGACAACTTTGTTGCGAAATAGGAAGCCGATTCTAGATTTAATTTTGGATTGGAGATGCTTAATATGAGACTGGAAGGAGAGTTTACAGTCTAACCAGACACCTAGGTATTTGTAGTTGTCCACATATTCTAAGTTAGAACCGTCCAGAGTAGTGACGCTGGACGGGCGGGCAGGTGCGGGCAGCGATCGGTTGAAGAGCATGCATTTAGTTTTACTTGCATTTAAGAGCAGTTGGAGGCAACGGAAGGAGAGTTGTATGGCATTGAAGCTCGTCTAGAGGTTAGTTTACACAGTGTCCAAAGAAGGGCCAGAAGTATACAGAATGTAGGTAAGCAATACTGAACCATGCATGAAAGCCCCAGCAGTTTCAGATGACTGTGTGATCTTGCTCTTCGTAGTTGATGTGAGTAGGACCTTTAAACATGGTTAACATTCACAAGGCCGCGGGGCCAGACGGATTACCAGGACGTGCACTCAGAGCATGCGCCGCTGACCAGCTGGCGGGTGTCTTCCCTAGTCGAGTCTGTAATACCTACATTTTTCAAGCAGATCACCATAGCCCCTGTGCCCAAGAACACCTAGGTAACCTGTCTACATGACTATCACACCGTAGCACTCACATCTGTAGCCATGAAATGCTTTTAAAGGCTGGTCATGGCTCACTTCAACACCATCATCCCAGACACTGTGGACCCACTCCAATTCACATACCGCCTCAACAGATCCACAGATGACGCAATCTCTATTGCCTCTCAGGACCCTGGGACAGAACACCTCCCTTTTCAACTGGATCTGTTCACCGACAATGATGAGACAGCCTATATAGAGGAGGTCAGAGACCTATCAGTGTGGTGCCAGGACAACAACCTCTCCCTCAACTTCATCAACACAAAGAAGCTGATCGTGGACTACAAGAAACGGAGGGCCGACTACGCCCCCATCCACATCGACGGAGCTGAAGAGGAGCGGGTCGAGAGCTTCAAGTTCTTTGGAGTCCACATCACTAAGGAATTAACATGATCCACACACACCAACACAGTTGTGAAGAAGGCTCAACAATGCCTGTTCCCCCTCAGCAGGCTGAAAATATTTGGCGTGGGTCCTCAGGTCCACAAAAAGTTCTACAGCTGCACCATTGAGAGCATCTTGACTGGCTGCATTACTGCTTGGTATGGCAACTGCTTGGCCGACCGCATCTGACCGCAAGGCTCCCTGACGTCCAGGACCTCTGTACCAGGCGGTGTGAGAGGAAGGCCCTAAAAATTGTCAGAATCCAAGTCACAAACGAATCCAAGTCACAAGCGGTACCGATGCATCCAGTCTGGAACTAACAGGACCCTGAACAGCTTCTACCCCCAAGCCATAAGACTAACAAATAGTTAACCAAAATAGCTACCCAGAATATCTACATTGACCCTCTGTGCACTAACTATTCTGGCTCATCACCAGTGGTGTAAAGTGCTTAAGTAAAAATACTTTAATGTTTTTGGGGGTATGTGTACTTTACTTTACTATTTATATTTTGGACAACTTTTACTTTTACTTCACTACATTCCTAAAGAAAATAATGTACTTTTTACTCCATACACTTTCCCTGACACCCAATAGTACTAGTTACATTCTGAATGCTTAGCAGAACAGGAAAATGGTCCAATTCACGCACTA
>NW_021822447.1:0-27026 GCF_901001165.1 Salmo trutta
AGACGAGTGTTGTGGGAGTTGGGGAGTGTGATGCTACAACCACCTTTATAAAGGGACTCGCGGTGTGTCTTGAAATTAGAGCACGTTGCCTAAATTTGAGGTCTCCACAGTCACTGAAAAGCCGCTGTCATGAATTCGTTGAAGGTGGACGACATGCTTCTTATGACCGAGACGCTGTTCTTCTGGGTCGGGACATTCACCGTGGCCTCACTGTCTTTATGGGTGCTCCACCGACTCCTCCAAGGTTTTCGGATTTGGGTCTTGGGAAATGGACAGTTGCTCTCTCCGAAACTGGGAAAATGGGCAGGTGAGTTGGTCACACGAATTCCTTACGAAAAAAACCCAAGTCACGAAGGCTGTTCAATAAGCCCCGAACTCGACAATAAAATGTCAACATTGGGATATTTCAGGGAAACTTTGCAATTCCCCAAAAAGCTGTATTCTCATCGTTTTTGACGTATCAGCGACATTAGAAAGTTGAGTTGTGTAACAGGGCTATCGAGTAAACGCACTAACTGGTTAACAAGATCGTGTGTGTGTGTGTGGTGTGTGTGTGTGTGTGTGTGTGGTGTGCGCGCGCAACACCCGCACTTCAGCACCTCTAACTGATGTTTCAGAACCCAAACCAGCGTTGTTTTTCGCCCTCCTTTAGAATCGACAAAAGATGTCCAGAAACAGATGAACTACAAACCCGTTTGCGCAGGTTCAGTCAGAGATCTGTTATGGGTGAGCATCCAGCGGCACACTGGGCAACAAACAACCTGCCCGATTCTATAAATATAGATTTCCTAATGTTGACATCGTTAGGTTATTCCACAGTTTATATATTTGGTCATGCGTACTGTTACCATGCTTTTTGTTGTTGTTGACGCAATGGGTTATCAAATATATTGATCTTTTGATTTGATAGTTTGTTTGCATTTGGCTGCATTTGGTCTAATTCGTATCCAGACAGTTTACTTGTTTCAACATTGTTTTTTGTGTTAAAACTATAGGGCTTTCTGTCTCCGTTTTGTTAATCTAGAAGTTTGTCTATGCTGTGTAGACATTTCTAGGATCGTGTCTTTGCATAATGCGGAGACTAGTCTCGTTGGAATAGCTTTGGCCTATCTTGACCCAGTTATTCAGTCTCCTCTTTCTAGAATACCACTGCGTCTGGAGGAGAAGCGCGTTTTCGTCTTGCTGCGCAATTGGCCCAGCGCGCACTCCATAGCATCCGGATAGGTTTTATCTTAGACGTTCACATATGCAAAACGGCCACATCTTTCTCTGCATCATGACGCACGTTTGTCAAATATATATATATTTTTTAAATCAGGGTTTGGAATGATATTTTAATTTGGTACAAAATGAATGCCACGTGCGTTTAAGGACTCGAACATCACATTGATAGAATGCTTGTTGAATGCATAAGGACATAGTTTGATATACTCTCGGTTTCTATGCCTCTGGGTTCGGGTTTGTCTGCGCTCTAGCTATGTGATCGGTTATTGCCTTGTCATAGAGTCCAAAATCATGTCATGGTTCTCACGTTGCATGGACGTTCGTATGTAACCATTCTAGGTATGTAGTCAATCTCCATATTGATTGTTACACATTGAGGTTTGGCAGGCTGCCCTTAGCTCCGTCACTGTACAATGGGTGACATTCATATTATTGATAATTAGGGCTTAATTCGTTTTTTGGGGGGGGGGTGCCATTTTTCGTATATGCCACCAGGCATTTTTTCTTTTAGTGGTGATGTGAAAAATGCATGCCTCGCCCTGAAACCAACCCTCAGCCTCTTCTCATTCATTTCCAATGATAACAGTACTCAGTATGTACAGCAGTAGTGGGGGTGAGGTCGGTGTAGAGGTGACTGTGTGCCAGGGTATGGGTAAACTTGTTCCTCTCCCTGACGCACAGGTCTTGCAGCCAGGTTGAGCAAGACACAAAACAGACTATCTTGCCAACTCCTATGGTCATTGTTTAAATAACACAAACAGACCTGGGACCAGGCTACCTGTTCATGGCTGTCATGCCACAGTGTGTGTGTGTGTGTGTGTGTGTGTGTGTGTGTGTGTGTGTGTGTGTGTGGTGTGTGTGTGGTGTGTGTGTGTGTGTGTTGTGTGTGTGTGTGTGTGGCAGCTTTCCAGATGCTCACAGTGCTGGGGGTGGAGACGCAGGTAGAGAGGTGGGGGGGGGAGTGGAGACGCGGGTAGAGAGGTGGTGGTGGGGGGGTGGAGACGCGGGTAGAGAGGTGGTGGTGGTGGGGGGTGGAGACGCGGGTAGAGAGGTGGTGGGGGGGAGTGGAGACGCGGGTAGAGAGGTGGTGGGGGGAGTGGAGACGCGGGTAGAGAGGTGGTGGGGGGAGTGGAGACGCGGGTAGAGAGGTGGTGGTGGGGGGGAGTGGAGACGCGGGTAGAGAGGTGGTGGGGGGGAGTGGAGACGCGGGTAGAGAGGTGGTGGGGGGGAGTGGAGACGCGGGTAGAGAGGTGGTGGTGGGGGGGGGAGTGGAGACGCGGGTAGAGAGGTGGTGGTGGGGGGAGTGGAGACGCGGGTAGAGAGGTGGTGGGGGGAGTGGAGACGCGGGTAGAGAGGTGGTGGGGGGAGTGGAGACGCGGGTAGAGAGGTGGTGGGGGGGGGAGTGGAGACGCGGGTAGAGAGGTGGTGGAGACGCGGGTAGAGAGGTGGTGGTGGGGGGGAGTGGAGACGCGGGTAGAGAGGTGGTGGGGGGGGGAGTGGAGACGCGGGTAGAGAGGTGGGGTGGGGGGGAGTGGAGACGCGGGTAGAGAGGTGGTGGTGGGGGGAGTGGAGACGCGGGTAGAGAGGTGGTGGTGGTGGGGGGGAGTGGAGACGCGGGTAGAGAGGTGGTGGTGGGGGGAGTGGAGAGCGGGTAGAGAGGTGGTGGGGGGAGTGGAGACGCGGGTAGAGAGGTGGTGGGGGGAGTGGAGACGCGGGTAGAGAGGTGGTGGTGGGGGGGGGAGACGCGGGTAGAGAGGTGGTGGGGGGGAGTGGAGACGCGGGTAGAGAGGTGGTGGTGGGGGGAGTGGAGACGCGGGTAGAGAGGTGGTGGTGGGGGGGGGGGTGGAGACGCGGGTAGAGAGGTGGTGGTGGGGGGGGGTGGAGACGCGGGTAGAGAGGGGGTGGTGGGGGGGTGGAGACGCGGGTAGAGAGGTGGTGGGGGGGGGTGGAGACGGGGTAGAGAGGTGGTGGTGGGGGGAGTGGAGACGCGGGTAGAGAGGTGGTGGTGGGGGTGGGGGGGAGTGGAGACGCGGGTAGAGAGGTGGTGGTGGGGGGGGTGGAGACGCGGTAGAGAGGTGGTGGTGGGGGGGGTGGAGACGCGGGTAGTAGAGGGGTGGTGGTGGGGGGGTGGAGACGCGGGTAGAGAGGTGGTGGTGGGGGGGAGTGGAGACGCGGGTAGAGAGGTGGTGGTGGGGGGGGTGGAGACGCGGGTAGAGAGGTGGTGGTGGGGGGGGTGGAGACGCGGGTAGAGGGTGGTGGGGGGGGTGGAGACGCGGGTAGAGAGGTGGTGGGGGGGGAGTGGACGACGGGTAGAGAGTGGTGGTGGGGGAGTGGAGACGCGGGTAGAGAGGTGGTGGTGGGGGGGGGGGGAGGGGTGGAGACGCGGGTAGAGAGGTGGTGGTAGGGGGGTGGGGAGGGGTAGAGAGGTGGTGGTGGGGGGGGGGTGGAGACGCGGGTAGAGAGGTGGTGGAGACGCGGGTAGAGAGGTGGTGGTGGGGGGGAGTGGAGACGCGGGTAGAGAGGTGGTGGGGGGGGGAGTGGAGACGCGGGTAGAGAGGTGGTGGTGGGGGGGGAGTGGAGGCGCGGGTAGAGAGGTGGTGGTGGGGGAGTGGAGACGCGGGTAGAGAGGTGGTGGTGGTGGTGGGGGGGAGTGGAGACGGGGTAGAGAGGTGGTGGTGGGGGGAGTGGAGACCGCGGGTAGAGAGGTGGGGGGGAGTGGAGACGCGGGTAGAGAGGTGGTGGGGGGGAGTGGAGACGCGGGTAGAGAGTGGTGGGGGGGGGAGTGGAGACGCGGGGTAGAGAGGTGGTGGAGACCGCGGGTAGAGAGGTGGTGGTGGGGGGGAGTGGAGACGCGGGTAGAGAGGTGGTGGTGGGGGGGAGTGGAGACGCGGGTAGAGAGGTGGTGGTGGGGGGGAGTGGAGACGGGGTAGAGAGGTGGTGGGGGGGGGGGGGAGTGGAGACGGGGGTAGAGAGGTGGTGGTGGTGGTGGGGGGAGTGGAGACGCGGGTAGAGAGGTGGTGGTGGGGGGAGTGGAGACGCGGGTAGAGAGGGGGGGGGGGGGGGAGTGGAGACGCGGGTAGAGAGGTGGTGGGGGGAGTGGAGACGCGGGTAGAGAGGTGGTGGTGGGGGGGAGTGGAGACGCGGGTAGAGAGGTGGTGGTGGGGGAGTGGAGACGCGGGTAGAGAGGTGGTGGTGGGGGGAGTGGAGAACGGGGTGGTAGAGAGGTGGTGGTGGGGGGAGGGAGACGCGGGTAGAGAGGGTGGTGGTGGGGGGAGTGGAGACGCGGGTAGAGAGGTGGTGGGGGGGGGGGGTGGAGACGCGGGTAGAGAGGTGGTGGTGGGGGGGGTGGAGACGCGGGTAGAGAGGTGGTGGTGGGGGGGGTGGAGACGCGGGTAGAGAGGTGGTGGGGGGGAGTGGAGACGCGGGTAGAGAGGGGGTGGTGGGGGAGTGGAGACGCGGGAGGGGTGAGAGGTGGTGGTGGGGGGAGTGGAGAGCGGGTAGAGAGGTGGTGGTGGGGGGGGTGGAGAGTGGAGGAGGTGGGGTGGGGGGGTGGAGCGAGGGTAGAGAGGTGGTGGTGGGGGGGGTGGAGACGAGGGTAGAGAGGTGGTGGTGGGGGGGGGTGGAGACGCGGGTAGAGAGGTGGGGGGGGGGGGAGTGGAAGACGGGGTAGAGAGGTGGTGGTGGGGGGGGTGGAGACGCGGGTAGAGAGGTGGTGGTGGGGGGGGTGGAGACGCGGGTTAGAGAGGTGGTGGGGGGGAGTGGAGAGCGGGTAGAGAGGTGGTGGTGGTGGGGGGGGGTGGAGACGCGGGTAGAGAGGGTGGGGGTGGGGGGGTGGAGACGCGGGGTAGAGAGGTGGTGGGGGGGAGGTGGAGGAGACGCGGGTAGAGAGGGGGTGGTGGGGGGGTGGAGACGCGGGTAGAGAGGTGGTGGGGGGAGGGAGACGCGGGGTAGAGAGGTGGTGGTGGGGGGAGTGGAGACGCGGGGTAGAGGGTGGTGTGTGGGGGGAGTGGAGACGCGGGTAGAGAGGTGGTGGTGGGGGGGGGGTTGGAGACGCGGGTAGAGAGGTGGTGGTGGGGGGGGTGGGACGACGGGTAGTAGGAGTTGGTGGTGGGGGGGGGGGTGGAGACGCGGGTAGAGAGGTGGTGGTGGGGGTGGGTGAGACGCGGGTAGAGAGGTGGTGGTGGGGGGGAGGGGAGACGGCCGGGTAGAGAGGGGTGGTGGGGGGGGAGTGGAGACGCGGGTATAGAGGTGGTGGGTGGTGGGTGGGGGGAGTGGAGCCGCGGGTAGAGAGGTGGTGGGGGGGGGAGTGGAGACGCGGGTAGAGAGGTGGTGGGGGGGGAGTGGAGACGCGGGTAGAGAGGTGGTGGTGGTGGGGGGGGGAGTGGAGACGCGGGTAGAGAGGTGGTGGTGGGGGGGAGTGGAGACGCGTAGGTAGAGAGGTGGTGGTGGTGGGGGGGAGTGGAGACGGGGTAGAGATGGTGTGGGGGGGAGTGGAGACGCGGGTAGAGAGTGGTGGTGGGGGGGAGTGGAGACTAGCGGGTAGAGAGGTGGTGGTGGGGGGAGGGAGACGCGGGGGTAGAGAGTGGTGGTGGTGGTGGGGGGGAGTGGAGACGCGTGGTAGAGAGTGGTGGTGGTGGGGAGGGAGACGGGGTAGAGAGGGTGGTGGGGGGGAGTGAGAGGGGTAGAGAGGTGGTGGGGGGGAGTGGAGACGCGGGTAGAGAGGTGGTGGTGGGGGGGAGTGGAGACGCGGGTAGAGAGGTGGTGGTGGTGGGGGGAGTGGAGACGCGGGTAGAGAGGTGGTGGTGGGGGGAGTGGAGACGCGGGTAGAGAGGGGTGGTGGGGGGGTGGAGACGCGGGTAGAGAGGTGGTGGGGGGGGAGTGGAGACGCGGGTAGAGAGGTGGTGGTGGGGGGGGGTGGAGACGCGGGTAGAGAGGTGGGGGTGGGGGGGGGTGGAGCCGGGGTAGAGAGGTGGTGGTGGGGGGGTGGAGACGCGGGTAGAGAGGGGTGGGGGGGAGTGGAGCGCGGGTAGAGAGGTGGTGGTGGGGGGGAGTGGAGACGCGGGGGTGAGAGGTGGTGGTGGGGGGGAGTGGAGACGCGGGGTAGAGAGTGGTGGGTGTGGGGGGGGGTGGAGAGGGGGGTAGAGAGGTGGTGGTGGGGGGGGTGGAGACGCGGGTAGAGAGGTGGTGGTGGGGGGGGGTGGAGACGCGGGTAGAGAGGTGGTGGTGGGGGGGGGTGGCGACGCGGGTAGAGAGGTGGTGGGGGGGGGGGAGAGCGGGTGGTAGAGAGGGTGGTGGGGGGGGGAGTGGAGACGCGGGTAGAGAGGTGGTGGTGGTGGTGGGGGGGAGTGGAGACGCGGGTAGAGAGGTGGTGGTGGGGGAGTGGAGACGCGGGTAGAGAGGTGGTGGGGGGGAGTGGAGACGCGGGTAGAGAGGGGGTGGTGGTGGGGTGGGGGGGAGTGGAGACGCGGGTAGAGAGGTGGTGGTGGTGGTGGGGGGGGTGTGGAGACGCGGGTAGAGAGGTGGTGGTGGTGGGGGGGAGTGGAGACGAGGGGGGTAGAGAGGTGGTGGTGGTGGGGGGGAGTGGAGACGCGGGTAGAGAGGTGGTGGTGGGGGGAGTGGAGACGCGGGTAGAGAGGTGGTGGTGGGGGGGGAGTGGAGACGCGGGTAGAGAGGTGGTGGTGGGGGGAGTGGAGACGCGGGTAGAGAGGTGTGGTGGTGGGGGGAGTGGAGACGCGGGTAGAGAGGTGGTGGTGGGGGGGAGTGGAGAGCGGGTAGAGAGGTGGTGGTGGGGGGGAGTGGAGACGCGGGTAGAGAGGTGGTGGTGGGGGGGAGTGGAGACGCGGGTAGAGAGGTGGTGGGGGGGGGGAGTGGAGACGCGGGTAGAGAGGTGGTGGTGGGGGGGAGTGGAGACGCGGGTAGAGAGGTGGGGGGGGGGGGGGAGTGGAGACGCGGGTAGGGAGGTGGTGGGGGGGAGTGGAGACGGGGTAGAGAGGTGGTGGGGGGGAGTGGAGACGCGGGTAGAGAGGTGGTGGTGGGGGGGAGTGGAGACGCGGGTAGAGAGGTGGTGGGTGGGGGGTGGAGACGCGGGTAGGAGGGGTGGTGGTGGGGGGGGAGTGGAGAAGCGGGGTAGAGATGTGGTGGTGGGGGGTGAGACGCGGGTTAGAGAGTGGGTGGTGGGGGGGAGTGGAGACGCGGGTAGAAGAGGTGGTGGTGTTGGGGGGGGAGTGGAGACCGGCGTAGAAGAGGTGGTGGTGGGGGGGAGTGGAGACGCGGGTAGAGAGGTGGTGGGGGGGGTGGAGACGCGGGTAGAGAGGTGGTGGGTTAGAGCAGCGTTTCATTCATTCTAAGGAACATGCACATATATGAATGAAATGTATCCCCAGTGTGTCTGTTACTGAGGAAGGGTCTGCAGCTCCAGCTATGCTTGTGAATGTGCTTCCCCCTAGTGGTGTGAATGGTTATGTGTGTGTGTGTGTGTTTGGGGGGGGTTTAAAGAAGAGTTGTGCTAGAGAGAGTGCGAGAGCGGCGTTGCAGTTCATGTGACGAACACGCTCCGGGGCTGCTGGGTAAAGAATGCTGCAGCTCCTCATTTTCAAGCCCCCCCCAAACACACTCTCCTCTTCTGTCTCCAGCCAGCAGCATCATCTCAATCCTCCATTCTCTCTTGATCTTTTTAAAATCATTTTCTTTCTTCCCTTTTCCTCTTCTCTCTCTTCACTAGTTCTCCGATGTTTGTCTCAGTATCGGTGTGACCTGCATTTGACATCGTGCAAGGCTTACCTCCTGGTTACCTCCTAGGTAATATCTCTTGACTGTAGAGCTTTGGGACGTAGCCTATGTCTCCCATCCGGTCTCATAACTTTTAAAACACCTTTTGTTTTATTTTATTGAAGAAACATTATTTAACCTGGTAGGCTAGTTGCGACCTGGCCAAGATAAGCAAAGCAGTGCGACACAGAGTTACACATGGATAAACAAACATACAGTCAATAACACAATAGAAAAAATCTATATACAGTGTGTGCAAATGTAAGAAGATTAGGGAGGTAAGGCAATAAATAGGCCATAGAGGCAAAATAATTAGAATTTAGCAGTTAAACACTATAGTGGTAGCTGTGTGGTTGAAGGGATGTGTTAATACATGGCAGGACATGGCACACCAGTTTAAGTGTTGATTCCAGAGTATCATAATACTATCCTGTTTGGTCTTGGAGGGTGTCTGATCTCAGGTCTCTCTACAGCACCTTGGAACCCAGAGAAACCTGCTGAATCTAGACCGTTTCAACAAAAAAAAGTTGTATTTATGTCTTGCAGATAAGCTTACGTACCATTAATGCAGTGATCAATAATATTTTATATCTACAACATGCAACACGCAACACGCCACCATATTTGATGTTTAACACAAATTGAATGAACTTAAATGGCTTTAATTTAGAATTTGTGTTTTCAAGAATCTACAGTTCCACCATTCTTAAAGGAATGCCTGTTCTGGTCATTGTGATAGATCTGCTACAGTTCCACCATTCTTAAAGGAATGCCTGTTCTGGTCATTGTGATAGATCTGCTACAGTTCCACCATTCTTAAAGGAATGCCTGTTCTGGTCATTGTGATAGATCTGCTACAGTTCCACCATTCTTAAAGGAATGCCTGTTCTGGTCATTTTGATAGATCTGCTACAGTTCCACCATCTTAAAGGAATGCCTGTTCTGGTCATTGTGATAGATCTGCTGCAGTTACAGCATGTTATCATTTGAAATGAAATCCTTCTGTTTATTGATGTCAATCTTTAATAAGTTATCTTTCAATGCACTAACTAGGCATCAACGGGGGGGATTAGAAGGCCCTAAAGTTTCCTCTCTCCTAACATACCCCCCCCCCCCCCAAAGAGCAGTTGAGATGTGAAGAAAAATAAACTATTGATTTTATATATTTCTCTAACAAGCATGTGACCAGTACGAGGCTTCATGGACCTAAATATAGATGCTATTTTTGGTCCTGGGTGGCTCTGAAGTAGACTTAAAAAATGTCTTTTCTCTCTCAGCTGATATTGCTCTGCAGTATTTTTTCTTCTATTTTTTGTTTGTTTGCCCATGTGACTTTCTTCTTCTCCTGCTATTTAAAGCAGCGTGTGTCGGAGAGGGTGGTGGTGGTGGATGGAGGGCACATTGGCTCTTCTACTGCAGCCCCCCCTCACCCTCCCCACCACACACTCCTCTCTCGGGGGGGGTGGCTCGTTGATAGGAGGGAGAGGGGTGGGACAGATTACGTAACGAAAGGAGAGAGGCTTGCTTCTCCTCACAGAGACAGGGATCCACTTGTAGTTTGGTACCCATTTTTTATTTGCTCCAGCGCTATATTGTATACAGCCATGAACTGTGCTGCAATAGGAGGCTAAAATCAGGATTGTTGCGCTGCTCCTATGTGTCTTCCTTTAGGGAGAATGCATTGCTGAGTGCAGACCCGATATCAGCCATAGTAGGTGGTTTTCTCCCCCCCCCCCCTCCCCTTTTCAGTGTCAGTTCCTTGACAAGGTCTAAAGAATCTCTGTTGCATGAGGCTCTGTGTTTTCAGTTTCATGAGACTGTATGTGTTTTCCAGGTTGCTCGATGCGACTGGGCAGCCATAGGGCTCTGTAGAGGGAAGAGCTCGTCGCGGCAGGCAGGCAGGCAGGGGCAGCTCCGCTGTGCGGCCGAGGGAGGGAACGTCGATATACAGCAGCTACCTCAGTTACGTGATGTGCAGCAACTGATGCCCCCCCTCCCTCCCCGCTCGGGGCGTCATTGAGCCAAAATGGCATTTAGGATCATTTTTTGGGTCTTGATGGGAGTGAAACATTTGCACCAATGAGACGTTCTACATTTCAATTCAACACTAAAAAGGGCTCTATGGACACAGTAACCCCTCCCCCCACATCGGTTGTCATTGTGTTCCTGTCCTCCCAGTAGAGAGGCATCAGCTGCTGTGATGTCACTCACGGCTGCTTGCGTAGCCCCTTTCTGTGAGGATTGTCACCGACGTAACTCTCGCCTCACGTGAGGGCAATTAACCATTCTTCTTGTAGCCCTGGTGTGTGTGTGTGTGTGTGTGTGTGTGTGTGTGTGTGGTGTGTGTGTGTGTGTGTGTGTGTGTGTGTGTGTGTGTGTGTGTGTGTGTGTGTGTGTGTGTGTGACTGAATTTTAACAATGTGAAGTTTGGACACAATGTTCCTTTCTGGGTCTATGAGCGGAAATGTTGAATGATTTTCCAGCATCTTTTGATCTATCGTTTTTATTCCATTTCACAAGAGTACAACACGATGGGGCAGTCTATGAATGGGTCTGTAATGGCTCCTGTTCTCTATAGCAGTCTATGAATGGGTCTGAAATGGCTCCTGTTCCCTATAGCAGTCTTTGAATGGATCTGAAATGGCTCCTGTTCCCTATAGCAGTCTATGAATGGGTATGAAATGGCCCCTGTTCCCTATAGCAGTCTATGAATGGGTCTGAAATGGCTCCTGTTCCCTATAGCAGTCCTTTGAATGGATCTGAAATGGCTCCTGTTCCCTATAGCAGTCTATGAATGGGTATGAAATGGCCCCTGTTCCCTATAGCAGTCTATGAATGGGTCTGAAATGGCTCCTGTTCCCTATAGCAGTCTTTGAATGGATCTGAAATGGCTCCTGTTCCCTATAGCAGTCTATGAATGGGTATGAAATGGCCCCTGTTCCCTATAGCAGTCTATGAATGGGTCTGAAATGGCTCCTGTTCCATATAGCAGTCTATGAATGGGTCTGAAATGGCCCTATTCCCTATAGCAGTCTATGAATGGATCTGAAATGGCTCCTATCTCTATAGCAGTCTATGAATGGGTCTGAAATGGCCCTATTCCCTATAGCAGTCTATGAATGGATCTGAAGATGGCTCCTATTCTCTATAGCAGTCTATGAATGGGTCTGAATGGCTCCTATTCCCTATAGCAGTCTATGAATGGGTCTGTAAATGGCTCCTATTCCCTATAGCAGTCTATGAATGGTCTGAAATGGCCCCTATTTCCCTATAGCAGTCTATGAATTGGTCTAAATGGCTCCTATTCCCTATAGCAGTCTTTAATAGGGTCTGAAATGGCTCCTATTCTCTATAGCAGTCTATGAATGGGTCTGAAATGGCTCCTATTCCCTATAGCAGTCTATGAATGGGTCTGAAATGGCCCCTATTCCCTATAGCAGTCTATGAATGGATCTGAAATGGCTCCTATTCCCTATAGCAGTCTATAATGGATCTGAAATGGGCCCCTATTCCCTATAGCAGTCTATGAATGGGTCTGAAATGGCTCCTATTCTCTATAGCAGTCTATGAATGGGTCTGAAATGGCCCCTGTTCCCTATAGCAGTCTATGAATGGGTCTGAAATGGCTCCTGTTCCCTATAGCAGTCTATGAATGGGTCTGAAATGGCTCCTGTTCTCTATAGCAGTCTATGAATGGGTCTGAAATGGCTCCTGTTCTCTATAGCAGTCTATGAATGGGTCTGAAATGGCTCCTGTTCTCTATAGCAGTCTATGAATGGGTCTGAAATGGCTCCTGTTCTCTATAGCAGTCTATGAATGGGTCTGAAATGGCTCCTATTCCCTATAGCAGTCTATGAATGGGTCTGAAATGGCCCCTATTCCCTATAGCAGTCTATGAATGGGTCTGAAATGGCTCCTGTTCTCTATAGCAGTCTATGAATGGATCTGAAATGGCTCCTATTCCCTATAGTGCGCTACTTAGGTATTTTTAACATTTATTTAACCTTTTATTTAACTAGTTAAGTCAGTTAAGAACAATTCTTATTTACAATGGGGCTGGGATTAAAAATACAAAATACATTTAAATAAAAATATAGGACTAAACACACATCACGACAAGAGACAACACAACATAAAGAGACCTAAGATGACAAAATAGCAGGGAAGCAACACATGACAACACAGCATGGTAGCAACACAGGGTACAAACATTATTGGGCACAGTCAACAGCACAAAGGGCAAGAAGGTAGAGACAACAATACATCACGCAAAGCAGCCACAACTGTCAGTAAGAGTTTCCGTGATTTAAATCTTTGAAGGAAGAGATTTGAGATGAAACTGTCCAGTTTGTGTGTTTAACTCGTTCCAGTTGCAACCCTGTTGGACCCCTGGTCAAAAGCGGCCCACCGTTTTAGGTGATAAGTTACATTTCAGATGTACTAACATTCCACACACACTGATGTGCAACCTATTCGTTGCATCATATCAGGGAGCCATGAATTCTCACTCTCTCTCACTCTGTGTCTCTCACTCACTCTGTGTCTCTCACTCACTCTGTGTCTCACTCACTCTGTGTCTCTCACTCACTCTGTGTCTCTCACTCACTCTGTGTCTCTCTCTCACTCTGTGTCTCACTCTGTCTCTCTCTGTCTCTCACTCTGTCTCTCTCTGTCTCTCACTGTCTCCTGTAGAGTGATGGACTGATCTGTTAACATGGTTTCTTTCTCCATCTTGTGAATACCCTCCTCCTCTCCATCTTGTGAATACCCTCCTCCTCTCCATCTTGTGAATACCCTCCTCCTCTCCATCTTGTGAATACCCTCCTCCTCCTCCATCTTGTGAATACCCTCCTCCTCTCCATCTTGTGAATACCCTCCTCCTCTCCATCTTGTGAATACCCTCCTCCTCTCCATCTTGTGAATACCCTCCTCCTCTCCATCTTGTGAATACCCTCCTCCTCTCCATCTTGTGAATACCCTCCTCCTCTCCATCTTGTGAATACCCTCCTCCTCTCCATCTTGTGAATACCCTCCTCCTCTCCATCTTGTGAATACCCTCCTCCTCTCCATCTTGTGAATACCCTCCTCCTCTCCATCTTGTGAATACCCTTTTTTCTTTTTTTTCTTTTTTTTATCAACCTGATGTGATGCAGTCAGTTGCCCATTGATGCTTTTTCTGCCAAGGAGTGTTTTAATTCTTAAGATGGCCAGGGAATCTGCTTCTCTTTTCACTTTGTGCTGCGCTCTCCCTCCTTTGTTCACTTTCTTCTCTCTCCCTCTTCTCATTATTTTGCTCTCTTTCTATTTTAGCCACCCCTAGGATCCCTGCTCTCCCTCCTCTCTCGTGCTTCTTGTTCGTCATCATCCCTCCCCTCCTCCCCTCTCCCCTTCCTCTCCAGCTCGGTGCTAGATAATAATGGCTACTGCCTGTATGAATCTTTCATCTGTGGGTTGGTTCCTCTGCTACAGTGCTACTCATGGTGCATGATGGTTATGGTGGGGTAATAGTAAGCATTGGTACCCACCATGAACATCCTGCATCTGATGGCTTTGGGTAGTGTGTGTGTGTGTGTGTGTGTGTGTGGTGTGTGTGTGTGTGTGTGTGTGTGTGTGTGTGTGTGTGTGTGTGTGTGTGTGTGTGTGTGGTGTGTGTGTGTGTGTTGATTAGTCAGGCAGGGACTAGGGGTGAAGGGCAGAAGCTGGCTAAAAATAACCGTCCTCCCTCCTGACAAGGTGAGGAGAGCAGAGAATGTCACTAGAACATCAGTCCGGACTCCTTGTACATCCATCTATCCTGCTTGGGCTCTGCTGTCTTCAGTCTTAGTTATAACCACTTGTTTTATAGAACTATCTCTTCAGCCCAACTGTAAAAAGCATTGTCAAGAGGCCTTGTTTTAAAATGAGTCAGCATAGCTTAATGATAATGTTGTAGAATTTATACTAGTTTATTTTCTTCTTTCAGTACCATGTTTGTCCGTTGTCATGTGGATTAATAACGTTGTTGGGTGTGTCTCCTTGACTGATTTGCTGTTGTCACAGATGTTCTATATCAACCGATTGCCATCCAGTCACCTGTGAAGGCTGCAGTACTATGGAAACTCTGTAGTACTATGGAAACTCTGTTGCTCCACTGTGTTGCTGTTTTGCCATCCAGTCACCTGTGAAGGCTGCAGTACTATGGAAACTCTGTTGCTCCACTGTGTTGCTGTTTTGCCATCCAGTCACCTGTGAAGGCTGCAGTACTATGGAAACTCTGTTGCTCCACTGTGTTGCTGTTTTGATCATCCAAAAAGCAGTCTGACCAGAAATTATGGCGTCACAATTTAGCTAAGACAAAAGGAATTTTCTCTGCAATGAGTTTCTTTTGAAAGCCTTGACAGGAATTGCATGAGGACACTTCATGTTAATGTATACTGAACAGAAATATAAAGTCTTGGTCACATGTTTCATGAGCTGAAATTCAAGATCTGACATTTTCCATATGCACAAAAAGCTTATTTCTCTTCAATTGTGTGCACAAATTTGCTTACATCCCTGTTAGTGAGTATTTCTCCTTTGCCAAGATAATCCATCCACCTGACAGGTGTGGAATATCAAGAAGCTTATTAAACAGCATGATCATTACCCAGGTGCACCTTGTGCTGGGGACAATAAGGCCACTAAAATGTGCAAAATGTGCAGTTTTGTTGTACAACACAATGCTACAGATGTTTTGAGGGAGCGTGCAATTGATATACTGACTGCAGGAATGTCCACCAGAGCGGTTGCCAGAGAATTAAATGTTAATTTCTCTACCATAAGCAACGTCATTTTGAGAATTTGGTAGTATGTCCAACCAGCCTCACAACCGCAGACCACGTGTAACCATGTCAGCCCAAGACCTCCACATCCGGCTTCTTCACCTATGGGATCATCTGAGACCAGCCACCTGGACAGCTGATGAAACTGAGGAGTATTTCTGTCTGTAATAAAGCCCTTTTGTGGGGAAAACTTCTGACTGGTTGGGCCTGGCTTCGCAATGGGTGGGCCTGTGCCCTCCCAGGCTAACCCATGGCTGCACCCCTGCCCAGTCTTGTGAAATCCATAGATTAGGAACTAATTAATTCATTTCATTGACCGATATCCTTATATGAACTTTAACTCAGTAAAATAGTTGCATGTGGCATTTTATTTATATATTGGGGGGTCTATGCTATATATTCCCCACTATATGTTAGCAGTCCATACAGTTTGAAGTGTGGTGTATAGTGATTTGGCACCAGGCTGAAATGTTATGAGAACCAGTACCAGCCTCTCTGTACTGACTTCTCTTACCCATTTTCTCTCTTTTTATCTCCAGTTGTGACGGGAGCCACAGACGGAATCGGGAAAGTCTATGCGGAGAAGGTGAGTTTTCCTGCATGGGCCCATTATGAGTTTCCTGCATGGGCCCATTATGAGTTTCCTCCATAGAAAAAACACACGAGAGCAGTGGTTCCCAGGCTACTACTCAGTTCCCACACACACACACACACACACACACACACACACACACACACACACACACACACACACAGTTCCATGTTGAGTTGGAGAACCCTTGTCATTGAGCCATGTGTTTTAGAGTAGTAGTAAAAGCCCAGATGTAGTAGTTGGTCGGACCATGCGACAGGGTCTCTCCCTCCCAGTCAAGATGTAGTAGTTGGTCGGCCCATGCGACAGGTCTCTCCCTCCCAGTCAAGATGTAGTCGTTGGTCGGCCCATGCGACAGGTCTCTCCCTCCCAGTCAAGATGTAGTAGTTGTGTCGGCCCATGCGACAGGTCTCTCCCTCCCAGTCAAGATTGTAGTAGTTGGTTGGCCCATGCCGACAGGTCTCTCCCTCCCAGTCAAGATGTAGTAGTTGGTCGGCCCATGCGACAGGTCTCTCCCTCCCAGTCAAGATGTAGTAGTTGGTCGGCCCATGCGACAGGTCTCTCCCTCCCAGTCAAGATGTAGTAGTTGGTCGGCCCATGCGACAGGTCTCTCCCTCCCAGTCAAGATGTAGTAGTTGGTCGGCCCATGCGACAGGTCCTCCCTCCCAGTCAAGATGTAGTAGTTGGTCGGCCCATGCGGACAGGTCTCTCCCTCCCAGTCAAGATGTAGTAGTTGGTCGGCCCATGGCGACAGGTCTCTCCCTCCAGTCAAGATGTAGTAGTTGGTCGGCCCATGCGACAGGTCTCTCCCTCCCAGTCAAGATGTAGTAGTTGGTCGGCCCATGCGACAGGTCTCCTCCCTCCAGTCAAGATGTAGTAGTTGGTCGGCCCATGCGAAGGTCTCTCCAGTCGAGACGTGGTGTCGGCCCGTGCAACAGCGTAGCTTGATTCCTATTGAGTCTCCCATTCAAGGACCAGTGGAGTTCCCTGGTTCAGTATGGTATTCAGTAACTGGAGTGATGGTGTTCAGTAACTGGAGTGATGGTGTTCAGTAACTGGAGTGATGGTGTTCAGTAACTGGAGTGATGGTGTTCAGTAACTGGAGTGTTATGGTGTTCAGTAACTGGAGTGATGGTGTTCAGTAACTGGAGTGATGGTGTTCAGTAACTGGAGTGATGGTGTTCAGTAACTGGAGTGATGGTGTTCAGTAACTGGAGTGATGGTGTTCAGGAACTGGAGTGATGGTGTTCAGGAACTGGAGTGATGGTGTTCAGGAACTGGAGTGATGGTGTTCAGGAACTGGAGTGATGGTGTTCAGGAACTGGAGTGATTGTGTGTTCAGGAACTGGAGTGATGGTGTTCAGGTATACTGCGTCTTCTCGCCCCTCCCTCTCAGCTGGCTGGAAAAGGGTTCGCCATGATGCTCATCAGTCGCTCCCAGGACAAGCTGGATGACGTCGCCAGGCAGCTTGGTAAGTGTATGAGTCGGTGTGTGTGTGTGTGTGTGTGTGTGTGTGTGTGTGTGTGTGTGTGTGCACCTCTTTCTGACTCTCTGGCAGTCGTCCCAATGCAAATGGGTGGATCACTAGTCACTTTAATAACATCACGTTAATAATGTTTACATATCTTGCATTACTCATCTCATGTGAATATACTGTATTTTATACCATCTACTGCATCTTGCCTATGCTGCTCAGTCATTGCACATCCATATATTTATATGTACATATTCTCATTCCATCCCTTTTAGGTGTGTGTGTGTGTGTGTGTGTGTGTGTGTGTGTGTGTGTTGGTGAATTGTTAGATATTACTGCACTGTCTGAACTAGAACCAACCACAAGCGTTTCACTACACTCACAACAACTGCCAACCATGTGAATGTAGCCAAGAACATTTGATTTGGAGTATTGTGTGTGTGTGTGTGTGTGTGTGTGTGTGTGTGTGTGTGTGTGTGTACACCAGGTCTGCTGACGTGAAAGATGGGGGCCACTTTAAAAAGCTTACCCTGCCTTTACTAAAGGCTAGCCTGTACATCATTACAGGAACTGTATATGACATGGGGATACACACTCCTGTTCGTGGAAGCCCTCTGTGGAAGCCTGGAAGCCCTTCAGATGGCTGTCGTCATGGAAAGCTGTCGGGTTGAGGGCACAGTGTGTAGGAAGATGAGATGTCCGTGCAGGCAGGCC
The DNA here is from genome assembly GCF_901001165.1 of Salmo trutta. Classification (NCBI taxonomy): domain Eukaryota; kingdom Metazoa; phylum Chordata; class Actinopteri; order Salmoniformes; family Salmonidae; genus Salmo; species Salmo trutta. Next base: position 17,574 of record NW_021822447.1, read on the forward strand.
TGCGTTGTTACTCTACATGTCCAAAAGTATATGGACACCCCTTCAAATTAGTGGATTCAGCTGTTTCAGCCACACCCATCGCTGACAGGTGTATAGAATCGAGCGCACAGCCATGCAATCGCCATAGACAAACATTGGCAGTAGAATGGCCCGTACTGAAGAGCTCAGTGACTTTCAACATGGCACCATCATAGGATGCCCTGCTAGAGCTTCCCCTGTCAACTGTAAGTGCTGTTATTGTGAAGTGGTAATGTCTAGGAGCAACAACAGCTCAGCTGCGACGTGGTAGACCAAACAAGCTCACCGAACGGCACCGACGAGTGCTGTTGCGCGTAAAAAATAGTCTCGGTTTCAACACTCACTCCCGAGTTCCAAACTGCCTCTGGAAGCAATGTCGGCACAATAATTGTTCGTCTGGTGATTCATCAAATAGGTTTCCATGGCTGAACAAGCGCACACAAGCCTAAGATCATCATGTGCAATGCCAAGCGTCGGCTGAATTGGTGTAAAGCTCGCCGCCATTGGACTCGTGAGCAGTGGAACGCGTTCTCTGGAGTGATGAATCACGCCTCACCAGTCTTGCATTCCCAAACGGGTGTGAATCTGGGTTTGGCGGATGCCAGGAGAACGCTACCTGCCCGACTGCATAGTGCCAACTGTAAAGTTTGGTGGAGGAGTAATAATGGTCTGCGGCTGTTTGTCATGGTTCGTGCTAGGCCCCTTAGTTCCAGGGAAGGGAAATCTTAATGCTACAGCATACAAAGACATTCTAGACGGCCCTCTTCCTGTTACAATCATCATGACAATGCCTCTGTGCACAAAGTGAGGTCCATACAGAAATGGTTTGTCGATCGGTGTGGAAGAACTTGACTGGCCTGCACAGAGCCCTGACCTGAACCCCATCGAACACCTTTGGGATGAATGGGAATGTCGCCTGCGAGCCAGACCTAATCACCCCCCAACATCCGTGTCCGACATCACTAATGCTCTTGTGGCTGAATGAAGCAAGTCCCCCGCCAGCAATGTTCCAACATCTAGTGGAAAGCCTTCCCAAAAGAGTAGAGGCTGTTATAGAGCAGCAAAGGAGGGGACCAACTCCGTATTAATACCCATGATTTTGGAATGAGATGTTCGACGAGCAGCATCCTTTTGGCCATGTAGTGCATCTCTCCAAGACTTTTACTAAAATGTCACCCCTTATCCAGCAGTGGTGACTCCTGGCTGTGCTCTGTGACTGGCACATCCCCCTGAATATCCCGCTCTGTGACTGGCACGTCCCCCTGAATATCCCGCTCTGTGACTGGCACGTCCCCCCTGAATATCCCGCTCTGTGACTGGCACGTCCCCCTGAATATCCCGCTCTGTGACTGGCACGTCCCCTGAATATCCCGCTCTGTGACTGGCACGTCCCCCTGAATATCCCGCCTCTGTGACTGGCACGTCCCCCTGAATATCCCGCTCTGTGACTGGCACGTCCCCCTGAATCTTTCTCTCATATCTCCCCGGGGCGCACAATAGACAACGACTATTCTACATTCTAATTGTGGCGTGTTAAAGGAGAGGAGGGAAAGGAGGTTGTTTAAGGGTTTGTTTGTTATACATTGCCCAGTCCTGTTTGAGTAGGGAAAGTTGTGTATTTTCACACTGCTGAATTTTATTTTACATTTTTTTAATGGAATTTTTTGTTGTTGAAAGAGGGACATGGAATGGGCTTAGTGCAGTCAGTGAATGAGCTGACGATAATGTGTGAATGTGTGGTGTGAGTAGGTGTGTGGTGTGAGTGTGTGGTGTGAGTGTGTGGTGTGAGTAGGAGTGTGGTGTGAGTGTGTGGTGTGAGTAGGTGTGTGGTGTGAGTAGGTGTGTGGTGTGAGTAGGTGTGTGGTGTGAGTAGGTGTGAGTGTGTGGTGTGAGTAGGTGTGTGTGTGTGGTGTGAGTAGGTGTGTGGTGTGAGTAGGTGTGTGGTGTGAGTAGGGTGTGTGGTGTGAGTAGGTGTGTTGTGGTGAGTAGGTGTGTGGTGTGAGTAGGTGTGTGGTGTGAGTAGGTGTGTGGTGTTTTTTTTTTGAGTGTGTGGTGTGGAGTAGGGTGTGTGGGTTGTGTGAGTAGGGTGTGGTGTGTGTAGTGTGTGGGTGTGAGTTGTGTGTGGGTGTGTGGTGTGAGTAGGTGTGTGGTGTGAGTAGGTGTGTGGTTGTGAGTGTGTGGTGTGTGGTGTGGGCCACAGGAAGTGGGAGACCACGTGATGAGTGTGTTTTTTTTCAGGTTGTCTCTACATTACATTGGAAACCGACCATTGAAAGTGTGATAAACCACATGACTGTCTCAATAGTTTTTACTTAGCTTCGCTGCCTCCTGTCCGCGCCTAAGTTATAACTGATTAGGAAAGCATTGAAACACAGCCAGACAACCATGTACATTCCCCTCGAGTAGTACTGCTCTCCTCACGCTCATCATTAATGGAAGGTTGTTACTTAATGTCCCACCGTTAACCCAACTGTGTTTTTCCTCCTGTTTTACAGAGGAGCAATACAAGGTGGAGACCAGGACCATCGCTGTGGACTTTGGTCTGTCGGACATCTACCCCAAGATCGAGGCTGGACTGGCAGGCCTGGAGATCGGAGTGTTGGGTAGGTGTTCCTTTAGTCTGGTCGTCCCTGCTCTGTATACCACCACATTCTCATCTGTTTCACAAAAATCCTCACAAACCACATACTGACATCGGTCTCATAATCTACGCAGATAAACGACTCTCACACACACTTTTGACATTGTACGTTTTGTTGGTTGTACCGAGGTAACGTGTCAGTGTTATTTTTTACATTTCCCAACAACACAGACCAACACTATGATGGCATGCATGTTAACACTTTAGTTTATAACAACACATGCCGCTGGTCTGTGGAATGTCTGGTCATGCTGCTGGTCTGTGGAATGTCCGGTCATGCTGCTGGTCTGTGGAATGTCTGGTCATGCTGCTGGTCGAGGAATGTCTGGTCATGCTGCTGGTCTGTGGAATGTCCGGTCATGCTGCTGGTCCCGAGGAATGTCTGGTCATGCCGCTGGTCTGTGGAATGTCTGGTCATGTCGCTGGTCCGAGGAATGTCTGGTTCATGCTGCTGGTCCGAGGAATGTACTTTGACACCTTAGAAAATAAGATGCAGTCAGTCCTGAGTTCTAACCCTGGAGTTATGTGACCCTAAAAACCTAAAACAGTAGAAGTGTTACTCTATTCTCAGTGTGGTCATCTAGAATGAACCGCCTACTAATATGCCTTAGGAAGTACCTACAGAGTGTATTAGTTTTCACGTCACTCTGTCAGTCCACATTCTTGCTGTGTGACAGTGTCACTTTCAGACAAGACCATTGTTCTTTGTGTGAGAGCCCATAAGTACATGTGCTGCTTGGCTTGCTCTTCCAGTTTAAGGTGTGGTTGTGTGCCCTTTTTATGAACACCTTGCTCTCATAAGGTCCTGCTGCCCTCTGGTGGCTTTCAAGTGTAACAGCAGCACGGATTTTAATTTCCTTATTGCCAATAACTATAGTCTCGTCTGCTTTAATAAAAGAAAATATATATATTCAACAGTGAACAATGTTGGAATCTCCTATCCCTACCCTGAGTACTTCCTGCATATTCCTGACCTGGACAACGTGAGTTTGAATTTTTTTTGTGTGAAGCATGGGCTCACCATCAGTTACTTCAGGAGACTGACACCTTTTTGAACCAGTTGAGTTCCAGAAAGTTCCTAGCGTTACTTTAGCTGTAGAAAAATAAACTAAGACAGTTTGCATTTGGAATGATTTAAAGATGCATTCTGGGATTGCACAACAACATTTGTAACATGTTGCGTAAATTGGATTCGTAACATATCACACTATTTACAAAATCGTGAAACACAATTGGATGACGTTAAAACGGTTTGAAATTATTAAAGTTTGAGAGGAGAGTTTTTACACTTAAACTAATGTTTTTTCTTCATTCTAGTTCATCACCAACATGATCAATGTCAACATGACCTCTGTTTGCCAGGTAAGAGTTCTCTCGTTTCTGGAGCCTTTCTATGAGTGTATATGTATACCATAGATTTATCATCTAGTATATTTTTATCAGTGACGGTGTGCACTTGTCTGTCTGAGGCAAAGTTCATGGTTTTCAGTGGTAAGACAAACGTATTGACGACACATTGGCACAGACTGCATGTAGATGGGAATCCATCTTTCTCTCTTCCTCTCCTCCTTCTCCACTGTTGCTGCTGTGCTACCTGAAGGTTCCCAGAGCATGGGTGAACTACACCAAACTGTCAGTGTTCACCCATGGACTACCCTTCCTTCCTCTCTCTCTCTCTCCCTCTTGCCCTGCCTCTCACGTGGCTGAAATGTACCAGCGTGCCATACATCTCCCATAATGCCACTGGGGTAAATCTGTAGTGGATCTAAAGTTCATCGCTGGTCCTGTATAATTTTAAATGACAGTGTTTTTAAGAGACAACTTTCTTGTCCAATCGAAATTAGAATTTTTGTCCGAAATGGAATATTTGCAATAAAGTGTGATCTGTAGTAGTGTGATCATATTGTCATATTTAGTTTGTACTGTAGATTAGTTTGTACTGTATAGCTGCAGCCACTGTCCTGACCTGTTCTGTCAGATCGTTGACCGTTGCTCAGGAGTTGACCGTTCTTTCCCTTTTCAGATGACCCGTCTCGTCCTGCCCAGAATGGTTCAGAGGTGAGTTGGTTTCCTTCTATAGTTCTGTTGCCACATTTCATAAAAGAACGGACATTCACTTTTATTTGCGTTAGTTCCAAACTAGTAGTCTGAGCCAGCTCTTTATAAGGGGTTTTACGTCTCAGGCAAAGTCTTGCCATGCTCATCCCCGTGACAATGCCGTGCTTCACCGTTAAACTACAATCCTAAATAAAAATCCTTTGTCAACCTGAGTGGTTGATTTTCACCCACCCCCTTCTAGTGCCAGTGTGGGTACCAGTCTGAGCGATCATTCCACTCCTCGTCACTATAATTCCATAAAGAGTTGGCAAGCGGGCAGAAACGGGCTGTGGCACTCAGGCTATTCCAATGCTGGAACCTACATCAGAAAAGCCTAAATGTGCTCTATTAGAAGGACCCTGATATGAAGACGGGCTTGATATGTTTAGAACAGGAGACGGGGCTTGATATGTTTAGAACAGGAGACGGGGCTTGATATGTTTAGAACAGGAGATCAACAGAGTGTTATCCAGAGGATACACTAATACACAGCTCCCCCACCTCCCAGCTCCCCCACTTCCCAGTAACGCCTCCCCCACCTCCCAGCTGCGGCTGCGCCTCCCCCTTCTCCCAGCTCCCCCACCTCCCAGTAACGCCTCCCCCACCTCCCAGCTGCGCCTCCCCTCCTTCTTTCTAGCCCTCTTTCTTTGTTCCCCGTTCTGACCAGCTGCTTTTCAATTCACACAAAGTGCGCCCTCAGATTGGCTCGGACGAATCACATGGGATCTCTGGGCCAATGGAAAGGTGAGGGGCCAACCAACCCCATTTTCACTACATCACTGCAGCAACAGGGGCGCAAACTACGTCAGCAAGCGGCTGCCATGGCAACCCACACAGTGACTTTGATTACTGTGTGTGGCAGTTTACAGTGGAGCTAGTCTGCTTGTACTCTGACAAACAGACCACGGCACCTTGCAGCGCACCATAGCAGGACAAGCAGCTGCTTGTACTCTGACAAACAGAGCACGGCACCTTGCAGCGCACCATAGCAGGACAAGCAGCTGCTTGTACTCTGACAAACAGACCACGGCACCTTGCAGCGCACCATAGCAGGACAAGCAGCTGCTTGTACTCTGACAAACAGACCACGGCACCTTGCAGCGCACCATAGCAGGACAAGCAGCTGGTACTCTGACAACAGACCACGGCACCTTGCAGCGCACCATAGCAGGACAAGCAGCTGCTTGTACTCTGACAAACAGACCACGGCACCTTGCAGCGCACCATAGCAGGACAAGCAGCTGCTTGTACTCTGACAAACAGACCACGGCACCTTGCAGCGCACCATAGCAGGACAAGCAGCTGCTTGTACTCTGACAAACAGAGCACGGCACCTTGCAGCGCACCATAGCAGGACAAGCAGCTGCTTGTACTCTGACAAACAGAGCACGGCACCTTGCAGCGCACCATAGCAGGACAAGCAGCTGCTTGTACTCTGACAAACAGACCACGGCACCTTGCAGCGCACCATAGCAGGACAAGCAGCTGCTTGTACTCTGACAAACAGACCACGGCACCTTGCAGCGCACCATAGCAGGACAAGCAGCTGCTTGTACTCTGACAAACAGACCACGGCACCTTGCAGCGCACCATAGCAGGACAAGCAGCTGCTTGTACTCTGACAAACAGACCACGGCACCTTGCAGCGCACCATAGCAGGACAAGCAGCTGCTTGTACTCTGACAAACAGACCACGGCACCTTGCAGCGCACCATAGCAGGACAAGCAGCTGCTTGTACTCTGACAAACAGAGCACGGCACCTTGCAGCGCACCATAGCAGGACAAGCAGCTGCTTGTACTCTGACAAACAGAGCACGGCACCTTGCAGCGCACCATAGCAGGACAAGCAGCTGCTTGTACTCTGACAAACAGACCACGGCACCTTGCAGCGCACCATAGCAGGACAAGCAGCTGCTTGTACTCTGACAAACAGACCACGGCACCTTGCAGCGCACCATAGCAGGACAAGCAGCTGCTTGTACTCTGACAAACAGACCACGGCACCTTGCAGCGCACCATAGCAGGACAAGCAGCTGCTTGTACTCTGACAAACAGACCACGGCACCTTGCAGCGCACCATAGCAGGACAAGCAGCTGCTTGTACTCTGACAAACAGACCACGGCACCTTGCAGCGCACCATAGCAGGACAAGCAGCTGCTTGTACTCTGACAAACAGACCACGGCACCTTGCAGCGCACCATAGCAGGACAAGCAGCTGCTTGTACTCTGACAAACAGACCACGGCACCTTGCAGCGCACCATAGCAGGACAAGCAGCTGCTTGTACTCTGACAAACAGAGCACGGCACCTTGCAGCGCACCATAGCAGGACAAGCAGCTGCTTGTACTCTGACAAACAGAGCACGGCACCTTGCAGCGCACCATAGCAGGACAAGCAGCTGCTTGTACTCTGACAAACAGACCACGGCACCTTGCAGCGCACCATAGCAGGACAAGCAGCTGCTTGTACTCTGACAAACAGACCACGGCACCTTGCAGCGCACCATAGCAGGACAAGCAGCTGCTTGTACTCTGACAAACAGACCACGGCACCTTGCAGCGCACCATAGCAGGACAAGCAGCTGCTTGTACTCTGACAAACAGACCACGGCACCTTGCAGCGCACCATAGCAGGACAAGCAGCTGCTTGTACTCTGACAAACAGACCACGGCACCTTGCAGCGCACCATAGCAGGACAAGCAGCTGCTTGTACTCTGACAAACAGAGCACGGCACCTTGCAGCGCACCATAGCAGGACAAGCAGCTGCTTGTACTCTGACAAACAGAGCACGGCACCTTGCAGCGCACCATAGCAGGACAAGCAGCTGCTTGTACTCTGACAAACAGACCACGGCACCTTGCAGCGCACCATAGCAGGACAAGCAGCTGCTTGTACTCTGACAAACAGACCACGGCACCTTGCAGCGCACCATAGCAGGACAAGCAGCTGCTTGTACTCTGACAAACAGACCACGGCACCTTGCAGCGCACCATAGCAGGACAAGCAGCTGCTTGTACTCTGACAAACAGACCACGGCACCTTGCAGCGCACCATAGCAGGACAAGCAGCTGCTTGTACTCTGACAAACAGACCACGGCACCTTGCAGCGCACCATAGCAGGACAAGCAGCTGCTTGTACTCTGACAAACAGACCACGGCACCTTGCAGCGCACCATAGCAGGACAAGCAGCTGCTTGTACTCTGACAAACAGACCACGGCACCTTGCAGCGCACCATAGCAGGACAAGCAGCTGCTTGTACTCTGACAAACAGAGCACGGCACCTTGCAGCGCACCATAGCAGGACAAGAGGAGAGTCCTCTCATCCCCTTTTTTGTTTTGTGTGTTTCAGGTCCAAAGGTGTGGTCCTCAACATCTCCTCTGCCAGTGGCATGTACCCTGTCCCACTCCTCACTGTATACTCCTCTTCCAAGGCAAGGGCCACTCATAGACCTCTATATACAGACACGCACCACGCAGTCCGACGGATACAACACACGTGTTTATAAAATGTTCCATAGTAGGATTTGTTACATATAGCGAAGCCTTTTGGTTCTCCAGCTGTAGTTCAGTAGGGGGCGCTCTCTCATATTCAAAGGGATTTATTGGCATGGGGAAATGTATGTTTACAAAGCAAATGGTAAACAATCGGTAAACATTAGTCAGTTTTAAAAGAATATAGACATTTCAAATGCTATATTATGACCATGTACAGTGTTAAAGTATGAAAGGGGAAATAAATACAGGTATAGTTTGTATTTACAATGTTTGTGCTCCTCTGGTTAGCCTTTTGTCATGGCAACGGGCCACAAATCTTACTACTGTGATGTCACACTATGGTATTTTGCCTAACAGATATGGGAGTTTATCCATGTTTTGATTTGTTTTCCAATTCTTTGTGGGTCTGTGTGACCTGTGGGGAAACATGTCTCCTATTGTGGTCATACATTTGGCAGGTTAGGAGGGTGTAGCGCAGTTTGTACCTCATTTTGGGGCAGTGGACACATAGGCAGACCTGGCTCTCGAGAAGACAGCGAGGCTAAGTTCAGTCTGTAGACAGTCAAGGATTTTCTTCATTTGGGTTTAGTCAGTGGGCAGGTATTCTGCCACTGTACTCTCTGTTTAGGGACCAATAGCATTTAAATTTGCTCAGGTTTTTTTTTTGGTTGATACTTTCCAGTGTCAAGTAGTTATTTTTGCTTTCTCATAAAATTTGGTTTGGTCTAAATGTGTTTCTGTCCTGGGACTGTGGGGTCTGTTTGTGTGTGAACAGAGCCCCAGAACAAGCTGGCTGAGGGGACTCTTCTCTAGGTTCATCTCTCTGTAGGTGAGGATTTGTGGTGGAATGTGTGGGTATCACTTCCTTTTAGGTGGATGTAAAATTGAACAGCTCTTTTGGGGGATGTAGATAACTAGCGGGTCCTAAATTCTCTCTGCTGCATGTTTGGGGTTTGCCTTGTACACAAAGTATATTTTTGCAGATTCTGCATGCAGTCTCAATTGGGTGTTGTCCCATTTTGTGAATTCTTGGTTGGTGAGTGGACGGTTCATTAACTGATTTAAGTATTATTATTTTTAGTCACATCCTAATTGGGATGTTGAGTTTCATGTTCCTTTTGATGGCATAGAAGGTCTGTACATGATGATGATGATGATGATGATGATGATGATATCTCTTGGTTTCTTTAGGCTTTG